>NW_025728436.1:0-53196 GCF_021461385.2 Schistocerca piceifrons
GTCGGAAACTACTGCTGGACTGCGAAGAATGGGTCAAAACACACACAATTTAAAGCGTTACTCTCCCTTGATAGAAGTTGGCATCGTGCTTTTTGTGTTCAATCGCGATGCAATTGCGGTATTTCATCGTCAATGTGAAGGTCCAAGGGTTACTGTAAACCTGCAGCAGAGCATCGGAAACTACTACTAAACTACCAGCAATGGTTAAAATCACAGGCCGTTTGAAGCGTTTCTCCCCCTGTACAGAAGTTGGCCTCGCGCCATTTGTATTGAATCCCAATGCAATTCCTGTGTTTCATCATCAACGTCAAGATCCAAGGGTTACATTAAACGTGCAGTATTGCGTCGGAAACTACTGCTGGACTGCCAAGAATGGGTCAAAACACACATAATTTGAAGCGTTACGCTCCCTTGACAGAAGTTGTAATCGTGCCTTTTGTGTTCAATCGCGATGCAATTCCGGTATTTCATGGTCAATGTGAAGGTCCAAGGGTTACAGTAAACCTGCAGTGGTGCATCGGAAACTACTACTAAACTCCCAGCAATGGTTAAAATCACAGGCTGTTTGAAGCGTTTCTCCCCCTGTACAGAAGTTGGCCTCACGCCTTTTGTATTGAATCCCGATGTAATTCCTCTGTTTCATCATCAATGTCATGATCCAAGGGTTACATTAAATGTGCAGTATTGCGTCGGAAACTATTGCTGGACTGCCAAGAATGGGTCAAAACACACACAATTTGATGCGTTACTCTCCCTGGACAGAAGTTGGCATCGTGCCTTTTGTGTTCAATCGCGATGCAATTGCGGTATTTCATCGTCAATGTGAAGGTCCAAGGGTTACAGTAAACCTGCAGTGGTGCATCGGAAACTACTACTAAACTCCCAGCAATGGTTAAAATCACAGGCTGTTTGAAGCGTTTCTCCCCTGTACAGAAGTTGGCCTCGCGCCTTTTGTAGTGAATCCCAATGCAATTCCTGTGTTTCATCATCAATGTCAAGATCCAAGGGTTACATTAAACGTGCAGTATTGCGTCGGAAACTACCGCTGGACTGCCAAGAATGGGTCAAAACACACACAGTTTGAAGCGTTACTCTCCCTTGACAGAAGTTGGCATCGTGCCTTTTGTGTTCAATCGCGATGCAATTCCGGTATTTCATCGTCAATGTGAAGGTCCAAGGGTTACAGTAAACCTGCAGTGGTGCATCGGAAACTACTACTAAACTCCCAGCAATGGTTAAAATCACAGGCTGTTTGAAGCGTTTCTCCCCCTGTACAGAAGTTGGCCTCGCGCCTTTTGTATTGAATCCCGATGCAATTCCTGTGTTTCATCATCAATGTCATGATCCAAGGGTTACATTAAACGTGCAGTATTGCGTCGGAAACTACTGCTGGACTGCCAAGAATGGGTCAAAACACACACAGTTTGAAGCGTTACTCTCCCTTGACAGAAGTTGGCATCGTGCCTTTTGTGTTCAATCGCGATGCAATTCCGGTATTTCATCGTCAATGTGAAGGTCCAAGGGTTACAGTAAACCAGCAGTGGTGCATCGGAAACTACTACTAAACTCCCAGCAATGGTTAAAATCACAGGCTGTTTGAAGCGTTTCTCCCCCTGTACAGAAGTTGGCCTCGCGCCTTTTGTATTGAATCCTGATGCAATTCCTGTGTTTCATCATCAATGTCATGATCCAAGGGTTACATTAAACGTGCAGTATTGCGTCGGAAACTACTGCTGGACTGCCAAGAATGGGTCAAAACACACACAGTTTGAAGCGTTACTCTCCCTTGACAGATGTTGGCATCGTGCCTTTTGTGTTCAATCGCGATGCAATTCCGGTATTTCATCGTCAATGTGAAGGTCCAAGGGTTACAGTAAACCTGCAGTGGTGCATCGGAAACTACTACTAAACTCCCAGCAATGGTTAAAATCACAGGCTGTTTGAAGCGTTTCTCCCCCTGTACAGAAGTTGGCCTCGCGCCTTTTTTTATTGAATCCCGATGCAATTCCTGTGTTTCATCATCAATGTCAAGATCCAAGGGTTACATTAAACGTACAGTATTGCGTCGGAAACTACTGCTGGACTGCCAAGAATGGGTCAAAACACACACAGTTTGAAGCGTTACTCTCCCTTGACAGAAGTTGGCATCGTGCCTTTTGTGTTCAATCGCGATGCAATTGCGGTATTTCATCGTCAATGTGAAGGTCCAAGGGTTACAGTAAGCCTGCAGTGGTGCATCGGAAACTACTACTAAACTCCCAGCAATGGTTAAATTCACAGGCTGTTTGAAGCGTTTCTCCCCCTGTACAGAAGTTGGCCTCGCGCCTTTTGTATTGAATACCAATGCAATTCCTGTGTTTCATCATCAATGTCAAGATCCAAGGGTTACATTAAACGTGCAGTATTGCGTCGGAAACTACTGCTGGACTGCGAAGAATGGGTCAAAACACACACAATTTAAAGCGTTACTCTCCCTTGATAGAAGTTGGCATCGTGCTTTTTGTGTTCAATCGCGATGCAATTGCGGTATTTCATCGTCAATGTGAAGGTCCAAGGGTTACTGTAAACCTGCAGCAGAGCATCGGAAACTACTACTAAACTACCAGCAATGGTTAAAATCACAGGCCGTTTGAAGCGTTTCTCCCCCTGTACAGAAGTTGGCCTCGCGCCATTTGTATTGAATCCCAATGCAATTCCTGTGTTTCATCATCAACGTCAAGATCCAAGGGTTACATTAAACGTGCAGTATTGCGTCGGAAACTACTGCTGGACTGCCAAGAATGGGTCAAAACACACATAATTTGAAGCGTTACTCTCCCTTGACAGAAGTTGTAATCGTGCCTTTTGTGTTCAATCGCGATGCAATTCCGGTATTTCATGGTCAATGTGAAGGTCCAAGGGTTACAGTAAACCTGCAGTGGTGCATCGGAAACTACTACTAAACTCCCAGCAATGGTTAAAATCACAGGCTGTTTGAAGCGTTTCTCCCCCTGTACAGAAGTTGGCCTCACGCCTTTTGTATTGAATCCCGATGTAATTCCTCTGTTTCATCATCAATGTCATGATCCAAGGGTTACATTAAATGTGCAGTATTGCGTCGGAAACTATTGCTGGACTGCCAAGAATGGGTCAAAACACACACAATTTGATGCGTTACTCTCCCTGGACAGAAGTTGGCATCGTGCCTTTTGTGTTCAATCGCGATGCAATTGCGGTATTTCATCGTCAATGTGAAGGTCCAAGGGTTACAGTAAACCTGCAGTGGTGCATCGGAAACTACTACTAAACTCCCAGCAATGGTTAAAATCACAGGCTGTTTGAAGCGTTTCTCCCCCTGTACAGAAGTTGGCCTCGCGCCTTTTGTAGTGAATCCCAATGCAATTCCTGTGTTTCATCATCAATGTCAAGATCCAAGGGTTACATTAAACGTGCAGTATTGCGTCGGAAACTACCGCTGGACTGCCAAGAATGGGTCAAAACACACACAGTTTGAAGCGTTACTCTCCCTTGACAGAAGTTGGCATCGTGCCTTTTGTGTTCAATCGCGATGCAATTCCGGTATTTCATCGTCAATGTGAAGGTCCAAGGGTTACAGTAAACCTGCAGTGGTGCATCGGAAACTACTACTAAACTCCCAGCAATGGTAAAAATCACAGGCTGTTTGAAGCGTTTCTCCCCCTGTACAGAAGTTGGCCTCGCGCCTTTTGTATTGAATCCTGATGCAATTCCTGTGTTTCATCATCGATGTCATAATCCAAGGGTTACATTAAATGTGCAGTATTGCGTCGGAAACTACCGCTGGACTGCCAAGAATGGGTCAAAACACACACAATTTGAAGCGTTACTCTCCCTTGACAGAAGTTGGCATCGTGCCTTTTGTGTTCAATCGCGATGCAATTCCGGTATTTCATCGTCAATGTGAAGGTCCAAGGGTTACAGTAAACCTGCAGTGGTGCATCGGAAACTACTACTAAACTCCAGCAATGGTTAAAATCACAGGCTGTTTGAAGCGTTTCTCCCCCTGTACAGAAGTTGGCTCGCGCCTTTTGTATTGAATCCCGATGCAAATCCTGTGTTTCATCATAAATGTCATGATCCAAGGGTTACATTAAATGTGCAGTATTGCGTCGGAAACTATTGCTGGACTGCCAAGAATGGGTCAAAACACACACAATTTGAAGCGTTACTCTCCCTTGACAGAAGTTGGCATCGTGCCTTTTGTGTTCAATCGCGATGCAATTGCGGTATTTCATCGTCAATGTGAAGGTCCAAGGGTTACAGTAAACCTGCAGTGGAGCATCGGAAACTACTACTAAACTACCAGCAATGGTTAAAATCACAGGCTGTTTGAAGCGTTTCTCCCCCTGTACAGAAGTTGGCCTCGCGCCATTTGTATTGAATCCCGATGCAATTCCTGTGTTTCATCATCAATGTCATGATCCAAGGGTTACATTAAATGTGCAGTATTGCGTCGGAAACTATTGCTGGACTGCCAAGAATGGGTCAAACACACACAATTAGATGCGTTACTCTCCCTTGACAGAAGTTGGCATCGTGCCTTTTGTGTTCAATCGCGATGCAATTGCGGTATTTCATCGTCAATGTGAAGGTCCAAGGGTTACAGTAAACCTGCAGTGGTGCATCGGAAACTACTACTAAACTCCCAGCAATGGTAAAAATCACAGGCTGTTTGAAGCGTTTCTCCCCCTGTACAGAAGTTGGCCTCGCGCCTTTTGTATTGAATCCTGATGCAATTCCTGTGTTTCATCATCAATGTCATGATCCAAGGGTTACATTAAATGTGCAGTATTGCGTCGGAAACTACTGCTGGACTGCCAAGAATGGGTCAAAACACACACAATTTGAAGCGTTACTCTCCCTTGACAGAAGTTGGCATCGTGCCTTTTGTGTTCAATCGCGATGCAATTCCGGTATTTCATCGTCAATGTGAAGGTCCAAGGGTTACAGTAAACCTGCAGTGGTGCATCGGAAACTACTACTAAACTCCCAGCAATGGTTAAAATCACAGGCTGTTTGAAGCGTTTCTCCCCCTGTACAGAAGTTGGCCTCGCGCCTTTTGTATTGAATCCCGATGCAAATCCTGTGTTTCATCATCAATGTCATGATCCAAGGGTTACATTAAATGTGCAGTATTGCGTCGGAAACTATTGCTGGACTGCCAAGAATGGGTCAAAACACACACAATTTGAAGCGTTACTCTCCCTTGACAGAAGTTGGCATCGTGCCTTTTGTGTTCAATCGCGATGCAATTGCGGTATTTCATCGTCAATGTGAAGGTCCAAGGGTTACAGTAAACCTGCAGTGGAGCATCGGAAACTACTACTAAACTACCAGCAATGGTTAAAATCACAGGCTGATTGAAGCGTTTCTCCCCCTGTACAGAAGTTGGCCTCGCGCCATTTGTATTGAATCCCAATGCAACTCCTGTGTTTCACCATCAATGTCAAGATCCAAGGGTTACATTAAACGTGCAGCATTGCGTCGGAAACTACTGCTGGACTGCCAAGAATGGGTCAAAACACACACAATTTGAAGCGTTACCCTCCCTTGACAGAAGTTGGCATCATGCCTTTTGTGTTCAATCGCGATGCAATTCCGGTATTTCATCGTCAATGTGAAGGTCCAAGGGTTACAGTAAACCTGCAGTGGTGCATCGGAAACTACTACTAAACTCCCAGCAATGGTTAAAATCACAGGCTGTTTGTAGCGTTTCTCCCCCTGTACATAAGTTGGCCTCACGCCTTTTGTATTGAATTCCGATGCAATTCCTGTGTTTCATCATTAATGTCATGATCCAAGGGTTACATTAAATGTGCATTATTGCGTCGGAAACTACTGCTGAACTGCCAAGAATGGGTCAAAACACACACAATTTGAAGCGTTACTCTCCCTTGACAGAAGTTGGCATCGTGCCTTTTGTGTTCAATCGCGATGCAATACCGGTATTTCATCGTCAATGTGAAGGTCCAAGGGTTACAGTAAACCTGCAGTGGTGCATCGGAAACTACAACTAAACTCCCAGCAATGGTTAAAATCACAGGCTGTTTGAAGCGTTTCTCCCCCTGTACAGAAGTTGGCCTCGCGCCTTTTGTATTGAATCCCGATGCAATTCCTGTGTTTCATCATCAATGTCATGATCCAAGGGTTACATTAAATGTGCAGTATTGCGTCGGAAACTATTGCTGGACTGCCAAGAATGGGTCAAAACACACACAATTTGAAGCGTTACTCTCCCTTGACAGAAGTTGGCATCGTGCCTTTTGTGTTCAATCGCGATGCAATTGCGGTATTTCATCGTCAATGTGAAGGTCCAAGGGTTACAGTAAACCTGCAGTGATGCATCGGAAACTACTACTAAACTCCCAGCAATGGTTAAAATCACAGGCTGTTTGAAGCGTTTCTCCCCCTGTACAGAAGTTGGCCTCGCGCCTTTTGTAGTGAATCCCAATGCAAATCCTGTGTTTCATCATCAATGTCAAGATCCAAGGGTTACATTAAACGTGCAGTATTGCGTCGGAAACTACTGCTGGACTGACAAGAATGGGTCAAAACACACACAATTTGAAGCGTTACTCTCCCTTGACAGAAGTTGGCATCGTGCCTTTTGTGTTCAATCGCGATGCAATTCCGGTATTTCATCGTCAATGTGAAGGTCCAAGGGTTACAGTAAACCTGCAGTGGTGCATCGGAAACTACTACTAAACTCCCAGCAATGGTTAAAATCACAGGCTGTTTGAAGCGTTTCTCCCCCTGTACATAAGTTGGCCTCACGCCTTTTGTATTGAATCCCGATGCAATTCCTGTGTTTCATCATCAATGTCAAGATCCACGGGTTACATTAAATGTGCAGTATTGCGTGGGAAGCTATTGCTTTACTGCCAAGAATGGGTCAAAACACACACAATATGAAGCGTTACTCTCCCTTGACAGAAGTTGGCATCGTGCCTTTTGTGTTCAATCGCGATGCAATTGCGGTATTTCATCGTCAATGTGAAGGTCCAAGGGTTACAGTAAACCTGCAGTGGTGCATCGGAAACTGCTACTAAACTCCCAGCAATGGTTAAAATCACAGGCTGTTTGAAGCGTTTCTCCCCCTGTACAGAAGTTGGCCTCGCGCCTTTTTTATTGAATCCTGATGCAATTCCTGTGTTTCATCATCAATGTCATGATCCAAGGGTTACATTAAACGTGCAGTATTGCGTCGGAAACTACTGCTGGACCGCCAAGAATGGGTCAAAACACACACAGTTTGAAGCGTTACTCTCCCTTGACAGAAGTTGGCATCGTGCCTTTTGTGTTCAATCGCGATGCAATTCCGGTATTTCATCGTCAATGTGAAGGTCCAAGGGTTACAGTAAACCTGCAGTGGTGCATCGGAAACTACTACTAAACTCCCAGCAATGGTTAAAATCACAGGCTGTTTGAAGCGTTTCTCCCCCTGTACAGAAGTTGGCCTCGCGCCTTTTGTATTGAATCCCGATGCAATTCCTGTGTTTCATCATCAATGTCAAGATCCAAGGGTTACATTAAACGTACAGTATTGCGTCGGAAACTACTGCTGGACTGCCAAGAATGGGTCAAAACACACACAGTTTGAAGCGTTACTCTCCCTTGACAGAAGTTGGCATCGTGCCTTTTGTGTTCAATCGCGATGCAATTCCGGTATTTCATCGTCAATGTGAAGGTCCAAGGGTTACAGTAAACCTGCAGTGGTGCATCGGAAACTACTACTAAACTCCCAGCAATGGTTAAAATCACAGGCTGTTTGAAGCGTTTCTCCCTCTGTACAGAAGTTGGCCTCGCGCCTTTTGTATTGAATCCCGATGCAATTCCTGTGTTTCATCATCAATGTCAAGATCCAAGGGTTACATTAAACGTGCAGTATTGCGTCAGAAACTACTGCTGGACTGCCAAGAATGGGTCAAAACACACACAGTTTGAGGCGTTACTCTCCCTTGACAGAAGTTGGCATCGTGCCTTTTGTGTTCAATCGCGATGCAATTCCGGTATTTCATCGTCAATGTGAAGGTCCAAGGGTTACAGTAAACCTGCAGTGGTGCATCGGAAACTACTACTAAACTGCCAGCAATGGTTAAAATCACAGGCTGTTTGAAGCGTTTCTCCCCCTGTACAGAAGTTGGCCTTGGGCCTTTTGTATTGAATCTTGATGCAATTCCTGTGTTTCATCATCAATGTCAAGATCCAAGGGTTACATTAAACGTGCAGTATTGCGTCGGAAACTACTGTAGGACTGCCAAGAATGGGTCAAAACACACACAGTTTGAAGCGTTACTCTCCCTTGACAGAAGTTGGCATCGTGCCTTTGGTGTTCAATCGCGATGCAATTCCGGTATTTCATCGTCAATGTGAAGGTCCAAGGGTTACAGTAAACCTGCAGTGGTGCATCGGAAACTACTACTATACTCCCAGCAACGGTTAAAATCACAGACAGTTTGAAGCGTTTATCCCCCTGTACAGAAGTTGGCCTCGCGCCTTTTGTATTGAATCCCAATGCAATTCCTGTGTTTCATCATCAATGTCAAGATCCAAGGGTTACATTAAACGTGCAGTATTGCGTCGGAATCTACTGCGGGACTGCCAAGAATGGTTCAAAACACACACAGTTTGAAGCGTTACTCTCCCTTGACAGAAGTTGGCATCGTGCCTTTTGTGTTCAATCGCGATGCAATTCCGGTATTTCATCGTCAATGTGAAGGTCCAAGGGTTACAGTAAACCTGCAGTGGTGCATCGGAAACTACTACTAAACTCGCAGCAATGGTTAAAATCACAGGCTGTTTGAAGCGTTTCTCCCCCTGTTCAGAAGTTGGGCTCGCACTTTTTGTATTGAATCCCGATGCAATTATTGTGTTTCATCATCAATGTCAAGATCCAAGGGTTACATTAAACGTGCAGTATTGCGTCGGAAACTACTGCGGGACTGCCAACAATGGGTCAAAACACACACAGTTTGAAGCGTTACTCTACCTTGACAGAAGTTGGCATCGTGCCTTTTGTGTTCAATCGCGATGCAATTCCGGTATTTCATCGTCAATGTGAAGGTCCAAGGGTTAGAGTAAACCTGCAGTGGTGCATCGGAAACTACTACTAAACTCCCAGCAATGGTTAAAATCACAGGCTGTTTGAAGCGTTTCTCCCCCTGTACAGAAGTTGGCCTCGCGCCTTTTGTATTGAATCCTGATGCAATTCCTGTGTTTCATCATCAATGTCATGATCCAAGGGTTACATTAAATGTGCAGTATTGCGTCGGAAACTATTGCTGGACTGCCAAGAATGGGTCAAAACACACACAATTTGAAGCGTCACTCTCCCTTGACAGAAGTTGACATCGTGCCTTTTGTGTTCAATCGCGATGCAATTGCGGTATTTCATCGTCAATGTGAAGGTCCAAGGGTTACAGTAAACCTGCAGTGGTGCATCGGAAACTACTACTAAACTCCCAGCAATGGTTAAAATCACAGGCTGTCTGAAGCGTTTCTCCCCTTGTACAGAAGTTAGCCTCGCGACTTTTGTATTGAATCCCAATACAATTCCTGTGTTTCATCATCAATGTCAAGATCCAAGGGTTACAGTAAACGTGCAGTATTGCGTCGGAAACTACTGCTGGACTGCCAAGAATGGGTCAAAACACACACAGTTTGAAGCGTTACTCTCCCTTGACAGAAGTTGGCATCGTGCCTTTTGTGTTCAATCGCGATGCAATTCCGGTATTTCATCGTCAATGTGAAGGTCCAAGAGTTACAGTAAACCAGCAGTGGTGCATCGGAAACTACTACTAAACTCCCAGCAATGGTTAAAATCACAGGCTGTTTGAAGCGTTGCTCCCCCTGTACAGAAGTTGGCCTCGCGCCTTTTGTATTGAATCCCGATGCAATTCCTGTGTTTCATCATCAATGTCAAGATCCAAGGGTTACATTAAACGTGCAGTATTGCGTCGGAAGCTACTGCGGGACTGCCAAGAATGGTTCAAAACACACACAGTTTGAGGCGTTACTCTCCCTTGACAGAAGTTGGCATCGTGCCTTTTGTGTTCAATCGCGATGCAATTCCGGTATTTCATCGTCAATGTGAAGGTCCAAGGGTTACAGTACACCTGCAGTGGTGCATCGGAAACTACTACTAAACTCCCAGCAATGGTTAAAATCACAGGCTGTTTGAAGCGTTTCTCCCCCTGTACAGAAGTTGGCCTCGCGCCTTTTGTATTGAATCCCAATGCAATTCCTGTGTTTCATCATCAATGTCAAGATCCAAGGGTTTCAGTAAACGTGCAGTATTGCGTCGGAAACTACTGCTGGACTGCCAAGAATGGGTCAAAACACACACAATTTGAAGCGCTACTCTCCCTTGACAGAAGTTGGCATCGTGCCTTTTGTGTTCAATCGCGATGCAATTGCGGTATTTCATCGTCAATGTGAAGGTCCAAGGGTTACAGTAAACCTGCAGTGGTGCATCGGAAACTACTACTAAACTCCCAGCAATGGTTAAAATCACAGGCTGTTTGAAGCGTTTCTCCCCCTGTACGGAAGTTGGGCTCGCACTTTTGTATTGAATCCCGATGCAATTCCTGTGTTTCATCATCAATGTCAAGATCCAAGGGTTACATTAAACGTGCAGTATTGCGTCGGAAACTACTGCGGGACTGCCAAGAATGGGTCAAAACACACACGGTTTGAAGCGTTACTCTCCCTTGACAGAAGTTGGCTTCGTGCCTTTTGTGTTCAATCGCAATGCAATTCCGGTATTTCATCGTCAATGTGAAGGTCCAAGGGTTACAGTAAACCTGCAGTGGTGCATCGGAAACTACTACTAAACTCCCAGCAATGGTTAAAATCACAAACTGTTTGAAGCGTTGCTCCCCCTGTACAGAAGTTGGCCTCGCGCCTTTTGTATTGAATCCTGATGCAATTCCTGTGTTTCATCATCAATGTCATGATCCAAGGGTTACATTAAATGTGCAGTATTGCGTCGGAAACTATTGCTGGACTGCCAAGAATGGGTCAAAACACACACAATTTGAAGCTTTCACTCTCCCTTGACAGAAGTTGGCATCGTGCCTTTTGTGTTCAATCGCGATGCAATTGCGGTATTTCATCGTCAATGTGAAGGTCCAAGGGTTACAGTAAACCTGCAGTGGTGCATCGGAAACTACTACTAAACTCCCAGCAATGGTTAAAATCACAGGCTGTCTGAAGCGTTTCTCCCCTTGTACAGTAGTTAGCCTCGCGCCTTTTGTGTTGAATCCCAATACAATTCCTGTGTTTCATCATCAATGTCAAGATCCAAGGGTTACAGTAAACGTGAAGTATTGCGTCGGAAACTACTGCTGGACTGCCAAGAATGGGTCAAAACACACACAGTTTGAAGCGTTACTCTCCCTTGACAGAAGTTGGCATCGTGCCTTTTGTGTTCAATCGCGATGCAATTCCGGTATTTCATCGTCAATGTGAAGGTCCAAGAGTTACAGTAAACCTGCAGTGGTGCATCGGAAACTACTACTAAACTCCCAGCAATGGTTAAAATCACAGGCTGTTTGAAGCGTTGCTCCCCCTGTACAGAAGTTGGCCTCGCGCCTTTTGTATTGAATCCCGATGCAATTCCTGTGTTTCATCATCAATGTCAAGATCCAAGGGTTACATTAAACGTGCAGTATTGCGTCGGAAGCTACTGCGGGACTGCCAAGAATGGTTCAAAACACACACAGTTTGATGCGTTACTCTCCCTTGACAGAAGTTGGCATCGTGCCTTTTGTGTTCAATCGCGATGCAATTCCGGTATTTCATCGTCAATGTGAAGGTCCAAGGGTTAGAGTAAACCTGCAGTGGTGCATCGGAAACTACTACTAAACTCCCAGCAATGGTGAAAATCACAGGCTGTTTGAAGCGTTTCTCCCCCTGTACAGAAGTTGGCCTCGCGCCTTTTGTATTGTTACCTGATGCAATTCCTGTGTTTCATCATCAATGTCATGATCCAAGGGTTACATTAAATGTGCAGTATTGCGTCGAAAACTATTGCTGGACTGCTAAGAATGGGTCAAAACACACACATTTTGAAGCGTCACACTCCCTTGACAGTAGTTGGCATCGTGCCTTTTGTGTTCAATCGCGATGCAATTGCGGTATTTCATCGTCAATGTGAAGGTCCAAGGGTTACAGTACACCTGCAGTGGTGCATCGGAAAATACTACTAAACTCCCAGCAATGGTTAAAATCACAGGCTGTTTGAAGCGTTTCTCCCCCTGTACAGAAGTTGGCCTCGCGCCTTTTGTATTGAATCCCAATGCAATTCCTGTGTTTCATCATCAATGTCAAGATCCAAGGGTTTCAGTAAACGTGCAGTATTGCGTCGGAAACTACTGCTGGACTGCCAAGAATGGGTCAAAACACACACAATTTGAAGCGCTACTCTCCCTTGACAGAAGTTGGCATCGTGCCTTTTGTGTTCAATCGCGATGCAATTGCGGTATTTCATCGTCAATGTGAAGGTCCAAGGGTTACAGTAAACCTGCAGTGGTGCATCGGAAACTACTACTAAACTCCCAGCAATGGTTAAAATCACAGGCTGTTTGAAGCGTTTCTCCCCCTGTACAGTAGTTGGGCTCGCACTTTTGTATTGAATCCCGATGCAATTCCTGTGTTTCATCATCAATGTCAAGATCCAAGGGTTACATTAAACGTGCAGTATTGCGTCGGAAACTACTGCGGGGACTGCCAAGAATTGGTCAAAACACACACGGTTTGAAGCGTTACTCTCCCTTGACAGAAGTTGGCTTCGTGCCTTTTGTGTTCAATCGCAATGCAATTCCGGTATTTCATCGTCAATGTGAAGGTCCAAGGGTTACAGTAAACCTGCAGTGGTGCATCGGAAACTGCTACTAAACTCCCAGCAATGGTTAAAATCACAGGCTGTTTGAAGCGTTTCTCCCTCTGTACAGAAGTTGGCCTCGCACTTTTTGTATTGAATCCCGATGCAATTCCTGTGTTTCATCATCAATGTCAAGATCCAAGGGTTACATTAAACGTGCGGTATTGCGTCGGAAACTACTGCTGGAGTGCCAAGAATGGGTCAAAACACACACAGTTTGAAGCGTTACTCTCCCTTGACAGAAGTTGGCATCGTGCCTTTTGTGTTCAATCGCGATGCAATTCCGGTATTTCATCGTCAATGTGAAGGTCCAAGGGTTACAGTAAACCTGCAGTGGTGCATCGGAAACTACTACTAAACTCCCAGCAATGGTTAAAATCACAGGCTGTTTGAAGCGTTTCTCCCCCTGTACAGAAGTTGGCCTCGCGCCTTTTGTATTGAGTCCCGATGCAATTCCTGTGTTTCATCATCAATGTCAAGATCCAAGGGTTACATTAAACGTACGGTATTGCGTCGGAAACTACTGCTGGAGTGCCAAGAACGGGTCAAAACACATAGTTTGAAGCGTTACTCTCCCTTGACAGAAGTTGGCATCGTGCCTTTTGTGTTCAATCGCGATGCAATTCCGGTATTTCATCGTCAATGTGAAGGTCCAAGGGTTACAGTAAACCTGCAGTGGTGCTTCGGAAACTGCTACTAAACTCCCAGCAATGGTTAAAATCACAGGCTGTTTGAAGCGTTTCTCCCTCTGTACAGAAGTTGGGCTCGCACTTTTTGTATTGAATCCCGATGCAATTCCTGTGTTTCATCATCAATGTCAAGATCCAAGGGTTACATTAAGCGTGCAGTATTGCGTCGGAAACTACTGCTGGAGTGCCAAGAATGGATCAAAACACACACAGTTTGAAGTGTTACTCTCCCTTGACAGAAGTTGGCATCGTGCCTTTTGTGTTCAATCGCGATGCAATTCCGGTATTTCATCGTCAATGTGAAGGTCCAAGGGTTACAGTATACCTGCAGTGGTGCATCGGAAACTACTACTAAACTCCCAGCAATGGTTAAAATCACAGGCTGTTTGAAGCGTTTCTCCCCCTGTACAGAAGTTGGGCTCGCACTTTTTGTATTGAATCCCGATGCAATTCCTGTGTTTCATCATCAATGTCAAGATCCAAGGGTTACATTAAACGTGCAGTATTGCGTCGGAAACTACTGCGGGACTGCCAAGAATAGTTCAAAACACACACAGTTTGAAGCGTTACTCTCCCTTGACAGAAGTTGGCATCGTGCCTTTTGTGTTCAATCGCGATGCAATTCCGGTATTTCATCGTCAATGTGAAGGTCCAAGGGTTACAGTAAACCTGCAGTGGTGCTTCGGAAACTGCTACTAAACTCCCAGCAATGGTTAAAATCACAGGCTGTTTGAAGCGTTTCTCCCTCTGTACAGAAGTTGGGCTCGCACTTTTTGTATTGAATCCCGATGCAATTCCTGTGTTTCATCATCAATGTCAAGATCCAAGGGTTACATTAAGCGTGCAGTATTGCGTCGGAAACTACTGCTGGAGTGCCAAGAATGGATCAAAACACACACAGTTTGAAGTGTTACTCTCCCTTGACAGAAGTTGGCATCGTGCCTTTTGTGTTCAATCGCGATGCAATTCCGGTATTTCATCGTCAATGTGAAGGTCCAAGGGTTACAGTATACCTGCAGTGGTGCATCGGAAACTACTACTAAACTCCCAGCAATGGTTAAAATCACAGGCTGTTTGAAGCGTTTCTCCCCCTGTACAGAAGTTGGGCTCGCACTTTTTGTATTGAATCCCGATGCAATTCCTGTGTTTCATCATCAATGTCAAGATCCAAGGGTTACATTAAACGTGCAGTATTGCGTCGGAAACTACTGCGGGACTGCCAAGAATAGTTCAAAGCACACACAGTTTGAAGCGTTACTCTCCCTTGACAGAAGTTGGCATCGTGCCTTTTGTGTTCAATCGCGATGCAATTCCGGTATTTCATCGTCAATGTGAAGGTCCAAGGGTTACAGTAAACCTGCAGTGGTGCATCGGAAACTACTGCTAAACTCCCAGCAATGGTTAAAATCACAGGCTGTTTGAAGCGTTTCTCCCCCTGTACAGAAGTTGGGCTCGCACTTTTTGTATTGAATCCCGATGCAATTCCTGTGTTTCATCATCAATGTCAAGATCCAAGGGTTACATTAAACGTGCAGTATTGCGTCGGAAACTACTGCGGGACTGCCAAGAATGGTTCAAAACACACACAGTTTGAAGCGTTACTCTCCCTTGACAGAAGTTGGCATCGTGCCTTTTGTGTTCAATCGCGATGCAATTCCGGTATTTCATCGTCAATGTGAAGGTCCAAGGGTTACAGTAAACCTGCAGTGGTGCATCGGAAACTACTACCAAACTCACAGCAATAGTTAAAATCACAGGCTGTTTGAAGCGTTTCTCCCCCTGTACAGAAGTTGGCCTCGCGCCTTTTGTATTGAATCCTGATGCAATTCCTGTGTTTCATCATCAATGTCATGATCCAAGGGTTACATTAAATGTGCACTATTGCGTCGGAAACTATTGCTGGACTGCCAAGAATGGGTCAAAGCACACACAATTTGAAGCGTTACTCTCCCTTGACAGAAGTTGGCATCGTGCCTTTGGTGTTCAATCGCGATGCAATTCCGGTATTTCATCGTCAATGTGAAGGTCCAAGGGTGACAGTAAACGTGCAGTGGTGCATCGGAAACTGCTACTAAACTCCCAGCAACGGTTAAAATCACAGGCTGTTTGAAGCGTTTCTCCCCCTGTACAGAAGTTGGGCTCGCACTTTTTGTATTGAATCCCGATCCAATTCCTGTGTTTCATCATCAATGTCAGGATCCAAGGGTTACATTAAACGTGCAGTATTGCGTCGGAAACTACTGCTGGAGTGCCAAGAATGGGTCAAAACACACACAGTTTGAAGCGTTACTCTCCCTTGAAAGAAGTTGGCATCGTGCCTTATGTGTTAAATCGCGATGCAATTCCGGTATTTCATCGTCAATGTGAAGGTCCAAGGGTTACAGTAAACCTGCAGTGGTGCATCGGAAACTACTACTAAACTCCCAGCAGTGGTTAAAATCACAGGCTGTTTGAAGCGTTTCTCCCCCTGTACAGAAGTTGGCCTCGCGCCTTTTGAATTGAATCCCGATGCAATTCCTGTGTTTCATCATCAATGTCAAGATCCAAGGGTTACATTAAACGTGCAGCATTGCGTCGGAAACTACTGCGGGACTGCCAAGAATGGGTCAAAACACACACAGTTTCAAGCGTTACTCTCCCTTGACAGAAGTTGGCATCGTGCCTTTTGTGTTCAATCGCGATGCAATTCCGGTATTTCATCGTCAATGTGAAGGTCCAAGGGTTACAGTAAACCTGCAGTGGTGCATCGGAAACTACTACTAAACTCCCAGCAATGGTTAAAATCACAGGCTGTTTGAATCGTTTCTCCCCCTGTACAGAAGTTGGCCTCGCGCCTTTTGTATTGAATCCTGATGCAATTCCTGTGTTTCATCATCAATGTCATGATCCAAGGGTTACATTAAATGTGCA
This sequence comes from Schistocerca piceifrons, assembly GCF_021461385.2. NCBI lineage: Eukaryota > Metazoa > Arthropoda > Insecta > Orthoptera > Acrididae > Schistocerca > Schistocerca piceifrons. The sequence goes on from NW_025728436.1 coordinate 16,501, forward strand.
GTATTGCGTCGGAAACTATTGCTGGACTGCCAAGAATGGGTCAAAACACACACAATTTGAAGCGTCACTCTCCCTTGACAGAAGTTGGCATCGTGCCTTTTGTGTTCAATCGCGATGCAATTGCGGTATTTCATCGTCTATGTGAAGGTCCAAGGGTTACAGTAAACCTGCAGTGGTGCATCGGAAACTACTACTAAACTCCCAGCAATGGTTAAAATCACAGGCTGTTTGAAGCGTTTCTCCCCTTGTACAGAAGTTAGCCTCGCGCCTTTTGTATTGAATCCCAATGCAATTCCTGTGTTTCATCATCAATGTCAAGATCCAAGGGTTACAGTAAACGTGCAGTATTGCGTCGGAAACTACTGCTGGACTGCCAAGAATGGGTCAAAACACACACAATTTGAAGCGTTACTCTCCCTTGACAGAAGTTGGCATCGTGCCTTTTGTGTTCAATCGCGATGCAATTCCGGTATTTCATCGTCAATGTGAAGGTCCAAGGGTTACAGTAAACCTGCAGTGGTGCATCGGAAACTACTACTAAACTCCCAGCAATGGTTAAAATCACAGGCTGTTTGAAGCGTTTCTCCCCCTGTACAGAATTTGGGCTCGCACTTTTTGTATTGAATCCCGATGCAATTCCTGTGTTTCATCATCAATGTCAAGATCCAAGGGGTTACATTAAACGTGCAGTATGGCGTCGGAAACTACTGCGGGACTGCCAAGAATGGGTCAAAACACACACAGTTTGAAGCGTTACTCTCCCTTGACAGAAGTTGACATCGTGCCTTTTGTGTTCAATCGCAATCGAATTCCGGTATTTCATCGTCAATGTGAAGGTCCAAGGGTTACAGTAAACTTGCAGTGGTGCATCGGAAACTACTACTAAACTCCCAGCAATGGTTAAAATCACAGGCTGTTTGAAGCGTTGCTCCCCCTGTACAGAAGATGGCCTCGCGCCTTTTGTATTGAATCCTGATGCAATTCCTGTGTTTCATCATCAATTTCAAGATCAAAGGGTTATATTAAACGTGCAGTATTGCGTCGGAAACTACTGCTGGACTGCCAAGAATGGGTCAAAACACACACAGTTTGAAGCGTTACTCTCCCTTGACAGAAGTTGGCATCGTGCCTTTTGTGTTCAATCGCGATGCAATTCCGGTATTTCATCGTCAATGTTAAGGTCCATGAGTTACAGTAAACCTGCAGTGGTGCATCGGAAACTACTACTAAACTCCCAGCAATGGTTAAAATCACAGGCTGTTTGAAGCGTTGCTCCCCCTGTACAGAAGTTGGCCACGCGCCTCTTGTATTGAATCCCGATGCAATTCCTGTGTTTCATCATCAATGTCAAGATCCAAGGGTTACATTAAACGTGCAGTATTGCGTCGGAAACTACTGCGGGACTGCCAAGAATGGTTCAAAACACACACAGTTTGAGGCGTTACTCTCCCTTGACAGAAGTTGGCATCGTGCCTTTTGTGTTCAATCGCGATGCAATTCCGGTATTTCATCGTCAATGTGAAGGTCCAAGGGTTACAGTAAACCTGCAGTGGTGCATCGGAAACTACTACTAAACTCCCAGCAATGGTTAAAATAACAGGCTGTTTGAAGCGTTTCTCCCCCTGTACAGAAGTTGGGATCGCACTTTTTGTATTGAATCCCGATGCAATTCCTGTGTTTCATCATCAATGTCAAGATCCAAGGGTTACATTAAACGTGCAGTATTGCGTCGGAAACTACTGCGGGACTGCCAAGAATGGGTCAAAACACACACAGTTTGAAGCGTTACTCTCCCTTGACAGAAGTTGACATCGTGCCTTTTGTGTTCAATCGCAATCGAATTCCGGTATTTCATCGTCAATGTGAAGGTCCAAGGGTTACAGTAAACTTGCAGTGGTGCATCGGAAACTACTACTAAACTCCCAGCAATGGTTAAAATCACAGGCTGTTTGAAGCGTTGCTCCCCCTGTACTGAAGATGGCCTCGCGCCTTTTGTATTGAATCCTGATGCAATTCCTGTGTTTCATCATCAATTTCAAGATCAAAGGGTTATATTAAACGTGCAGTATTGCGTCGGAAACTACTGCTGGACTGCCAAGAATGGGTCAAAACACACACAGTTTGAAGCGTTACTCTCCCTTGACAGAAGTTGGCATCGTGCCTTTTGTGTTCAATCGCGATGCAATTCCGGTATTTCATCGTCAATGTTAAGGTCCATGAGTTACAGTAAACCTGCAGTGGTGCATCGGAAACTACTACTAAACTCCCAGCAATGGTTAAAATCACAGGCTGTTTGAAGCGTTGCTCCCCCTGTACAGAAGTTGGCCACGCGCCTCTTGTATTGAATCCCGATGCAATTCCTGTGTTTCATCATCAATGTCAAGATCCAAGGGTTACATTAAACGTGCAGTATTGCGTCGGAAACTACTGCGGGACTGCCAAGAATGGTTCAAAACACACACAGTTTGAGGCGTTACTCTCGCTTGACAGAAGTTGGCATCGTGCCTTTTGTGTTCAATCGCGATGCAATTCCGGTATTTCATCGTCAATGTGAAGGTCCAAGGGCTAGAGTAAACCTGCAGTGGTGCATCGGAAACTACTACTAAACTCCCAGCAATGGTGAAAATCACAGGCTGTTTGAAGCGTTTCTCCCCCTGTACAGAAGTTGGCCTCGCGCCTTTTGTATTGAATCCCAATGCAATTCCTGTGTTTCATCATCAATGTCAAGATCCAAGGGTTTCAGTAAACGTGCAGTATTGCGTCGGAAACTACTGCTGGACTGCCAAGAATGGGTCAAAAGACACACAATTTGAAGCGTTACTCTCCCTTGACAGAAGTTGGCATCGTGCCTTTTGTGTTCAATCGCGATAAAATTCCGGTATTTCATCGTCAATGTGAAGGTCCAAGGGTTACAGTAAACCTGCAGTGGTGCATCGGAAACTACTACTAAACTCCCAGCAATGGTTAAAATCACAGGCTGTTTGAAGCGTTGCTCCCCCTGTACAGAAGTTGGCCTCGCGCCTTTTGTATTGAATCCCGATGCAATTCCTGTGTTTCATCATCAATGTCAAGATCCAAGGGTTACATTAAACGTGCAGTATTGCGTCGGACACTACTGCGGGACTGCCAAGAATGGGTCAAAACACACACAGTTTGAAGCGTTACTCTCCCTTGACAGAAGTTGGCATCGTGCCTTTTGTGTTCAATCGCAATGCAATTCCGGTATTTCATCGTCAATGTGAAGGTCCAAGGGTTACAGTAAACCTGCAGTGGTGCATCGGAAACTACTACTAAACTCCCAGCAATGGTTAAAATCACAGGCTGTTTGAAGCGTTGCTCCCCCTGTACAGAAGATGGCCTCGCGCCTTTTGTATTGAACCCCGATGAAATTCCTGTGTTTCATCATCAATGTCAAGATCAAAGGGTTAGATTAAACGTGCAGTATTGCGTCGGAAACTAATGCTGGACTGCCAAGAATGGGTCAAAACACACACAATTTGAAGCGTTACTCTCCCTTGACAGAAGTTGGCATCGTGCCTTTTGTGTTCAATCGCGATGCAATTCCGGTATTTCATCGTCAATGTGAAGGTCCAAGGGTTACAGTAAACCTGCAGTGGTGCATCGGAAACTACTACTAAACTCCCAGCAATGGTTAAAATCACAGGCTGTTTGAAGCGTTGCTCCCCCTGTACAGAAGTTGGCCTCGCGCCTCTTGTATTGAATCCCGATGCAATTCCTGTGTTTCATCATCAATGTCAAGATCCAAGGGTTACATTAAACGTGCAGTATTGCGTCGTAAACTACTGCTGGACTGCCAAGAATGGGTCAAAACACACACAGTTTGAAGCGTTACTCTCCCTTAACAGAAGTTGGCATCGTGCCTTTTGTGTTCAATCGCGATGCAATTCCGGTATTTCATCGTCAATGTGAAGGTCCAAGGGTTACAGTAAACCTGCAGTGGTGCATCGGAAACTACTACTAAACTCCCAGCAATGGTTAAAATCACAGGCTGTTTGAAGCGTTTCTCACCCTGTACAGAAGTTGGGCTCGCACTTTTTGTATTGAATCCCGATGCAATTCCTGTGTTTCATCATCAATGTCAAGATCCAAGGGTTACATTAAACGTGCAGTATTGCGTCGGAAACTACTGCGGGACTGCCAAGAATGGGTCAAATCACACACAGTTTGAAGCGTTACTCTCCCTTGACAGAAGTTGGCATCGTGCCTTTTGTGTTCAATCGCAATGCAATTCCGGTATTTCATCGTCAATGTGATGGTCCAAGGGTAACAGTAAACCTGCAGTGGAACATCGGAAACTACTACTAAACTACCAGCAATGGTTAAAATCACAGGCTGTTTGAAGCGTTTCTCCCCCTGTACAGAAGTTGGCCTCGCGCCTTTTGTATTGAATCCCGATGCAATTCCTGTGTTTCATCATCAATGTCAAGATCAAAGGGTTAGATTAAACGTGCAGTATTGCGTCGGAAACTACTGCTGGACTGCCAAGAATGGGTCAAAACACACACAATTTGAAGCGTTACCCTCCCTTGACAGAAGTTGGCATCGTGCCTTTTGTGTTCAATCGCGATGCAATTCCGGTATTTCATCGTCAATGTGAAGGTCCAAGGGTTACAGTAAACCTGCAGTGGTGCATCGGAAACTACTACTAAACTCCCAGCAATGGTTAAAATCACAGGCTGTTTGAAGCGTTGCTCCCCCTGTACAGAAGTTGGCCTCGCGCGTTTTGTATTGAATCCCGATGCAATTCCTGTGTTTCATCATCAATGTCAAGATCCAAGGGTTACATTAAACGTGCAGTATTGCGTCGGAAACTATTGCTGGACTGCCAAGAATGGGTCAAAACACACACAGTTTGAAACGTTGCTCTCCCTTGACGGAAGTTGGCATCGTGCCTTTTGTGTTCAATCGCGATGCAATTCCGGTATTTCATCGTCAATGTGAAGGTCCAAGGGTTACAGTAAACCTCCAGTGGAGCATCGGAAACTACTACTAAACTACCAGCAATGGTTAAAATCACAGGCTGTTTGAAGCGTTTCTCATCCTGTACAGAAGTTGGCCTCGCGCCTTTTGTATTGAATCCCGATGCAATTCCTGTGTTTCATCATCAATGTCAAGATCCAAGGGTTACATTAAACGTGCAGTATTGCGTCGGAAACTACTGCGGGACTGCCAAGAATGGTTCAAAACACACACAGTTTGAAGCGTTACTCTCCCTTGACAGAAGTTGGCATCGTGCCTTTTGTGTTCAATCGCGATGCAATTCCGGTATTTCATCGTCAATGTGAAGGTCCAAGGGTTAGAGTAAACCTGCAGTGGTGCATCGGAAACTACTACTAAACTCCCAGCAATGGTTAAAATCACAGGCTGTTTGAAGCGTTTCTCCCCCTGTACAGAAGTTGGCCTCGCGCCTTTTGTATTGATTCCTGATGCAATTCCTGTGTTTCATCATCAATGTCATGATCCAAGGGTTACATTAAATGTGCAGTATTGCGTCGGAAACTATTGCTGGACTGCCAAGAATGGGTCAAGACACACACAATTTGAAGCGTCACTCTCCCTTGACAGAAGATGGCATCGTGCCTTTTGTGTTCAATCGCGATGCAATTCCGGTATTTCATCGTCAATGTGAAGGTCCAAGGGTAACAGTAAAACCTGCTGTGGTGCATCGGAAACTACTACTAAACTCCCAGCAATGGTTAAAATCACAGGCTGTTTTGAAGCGTTTCTCCCCCTGTACAGAAGTTGGGCTCGCACTTTTTGTATTGAATCCCGATGCAATTCCTGTGTATCATCATCAATGTCAAGATCCAAGGGTTACATTAAACGTGCAGTATTGCGTCGGAAACTACTGCGGGACTGCCAAGAATATGTCAAAACACACACAGTTTTGAAGCGTTACTCTCCCTTGACAGAAGTTGGCATCGTGCCTTTTGTGTTCAATCGCAATGCAATTCCGGTATTTCATCGTCAATGTGAAGGTCCAAGGGTTACAGTAAACCTGCAGTGGTGCATCGGAAACTACTACTAAACTCCCAGCAATGGTTAAAATCACAGGCTGTTTGAAGCGTTTCTCCCCCTGTACAGAAGTTGGCCTCGCGCCTTTTGTATTGAATCCCAATGCAATTCCTGTGTTTCTTCATCAATGTCAAGATCCAAGGGTTACAGTAAACGTGCAGTATTGCGTCGGAAACTACTGCTGGACTGCAGAGAATGGGTCAAAACACACACAATTTGAAGCGTTACTCTCCCTTGACAGAAGTTGGCATCGTGCCTTTTGTGTTCAATCGCGATGCAATTCCGCTATTTCATCGTCAATGTGAAGGTCCAAGGGTTACAGTAAACCTGCAGTGGTGCATCGGAAACTACTACTAAACTCCCAGCAATGGTTAAAATCACAGGCTGTTTGAAGCGTTTCTCCCCCTGTACAGAAGTTGGGCTCGCACTTTTTGTATTGAATCCCGATGCAATTCCTGTGTTTCATCATCAATGTCAAGATCCAAGGGTTACATTAAACGTGCAGTATTGCGTCGGAAACTACTGCGGTACTGCCAAGAATGGGAAAAACACACACAGTTTGAAGCGTTACTCTCCCTTGACAGAAGTTGGCATCGTGCCTTTTGTGTTCAATCGCAATGCAATTCCGGTATTTCATCGTCAATGTGAAGGTCCAAGGGATACAGTGAACCTGCAGTGGTGCATCGGAAACTACTACTAAACTCCCAGCAATGGTTAAAATCACAGGCTGTTTGAAGCGTTGCTCCCCCTGTACAGAAGATGGCCTCGCGCCTTTTGTATTGAATCCCGATGCTATTCCTGTGTTTCATCATCAATGTCAAGATTAAAGGGTTAGATTAAACGTGCAGTATTGCGTCGGAAACAACTGCTGGACTGCCGAGATTGGGTCAAAACACACACAATTTGAAGCGTTACTCTCCCTTGACAGAAGTTGGCATCGTGCCTTTTGTGTTCAATCGCGATGCAATTCCGGTATTTCATCGTCAATGTGAAGGTCCAAGGGTTACAGTAAACCTGCAGTGGTGCATCGGAAACTACTACTAAACTCCCAGCAATGGTTAAAATCACAGGCTGTTTGAAGCGTTGCTCCCCCTGTACAGAAGTTGGCCTCGCGCCTTTTGTATTGAATCCCGATGCAAATTCCTGTGTTTCATCATCAATGTCAAGATCCAAGGGTTACATTAAACGTGCAGTATTGCGTCGGAAACTACTGCTGGACTGCCAAGAATGGGTCAAAACACACACAGTTTGAAGCGTTACTCTCCCTTGACAGAAGTTGGCATCGTGCCTTTTGTGTTCAATCGCAATGCAATTCCGGTATTTCATCGTCAATGTGAAGGTCCAAGGGTTACAGTAAACCTGCAGTGGAGCATCGGAAACTACTACTAAACTACCAGCAATGGTTAAAATCACAGGCTGTTTGAAGCGTTTCTCCCCCTGTACAGAAGTTGGCCTCGCGCCTTTTGTATTGAATCCCGATGCAATTCCTGTGTTTCATCATCAATGTCAAGATCCAAGGGTTACATTAAACGTGCAGCATTGCGTCGGAAACTACTGCGGGACTGCCAAGAATGGGTCAAAACACACACAGTTTGAAGCGTTACTCTCCCTTGACAGAAGTTGGCATCGTGCCTTTTGTGTTCAATCGCGATGCAATTCCGGTATTTCATCGTCAATGTGAAGGTCCAAGGGTTACAGTAAACCTGCAGTGGTGCATCGGAAACTACTACTAAACTCCCAGCAATGGTTAAAATCACAGGCTGTTTGAATCGTTTCTCCCCCTGTACAGAAGTTGGCCTCGCGCCTTTTGTATTGAATCCTGATGCAATTCCTGTGTTTCATCATCAATCTCATGATCCAAGGGTTACATTAAATGTGCAGTATTGCGTCGGAAACTATTGCTGGAGTGCCAAGAATGGGTCCAAACACACACAATTTGAAGCGTCACTCTCCCTTGACAGAAGTTGGCATCGTGCCTTTTGTGTTCAATCGCGATGCAATTGCGGTATTTCATCGTCAATGTGAAGGTCCAAGGGTTACAGTAAACCTGCAGTGGTGCATCGGAAACTACTACTAAACTCCCAGCAATGGTTATAATCACAGGCTGTTTGAAGCGTTTCTCCCCTTGTACAGAAGTTAGCCTCGCGCCTTTTGTATTGAATCCCAATGCAATTCCTGTGTTTCATCATCAATGTCAAGATCCAAGGGTTACAGTAAACGTGCAGTATTGCGTCGGAAACTACTGCTGGACTGCCAAGAATGGGTCAAAACACACACAATTTGAAGCGTTACTCTCCCTTGACAGAAGTTGGCATCGTGCCTTTTGTGTTCTATCGCGATGCAATTCCGGTATTTCATCGTCAATGTGAAGGTCCAAGGGTTACAGTAAACCTGCAGTGGTGCATCGGAAATTACTACTAAACTCCCAGCAATGGTTATAATCACAGGCTGTTTGAAGCGTTTCTCCCCCTGTACAGAATTTGGGCTCGCACTTTTTGTATTGAATCCCGATGCAATTCCTGTGTTTCATCATCAATGTCAAGATCCAAGGGTTACATTAAACGTGCAGTATGGCGTCGGAAACTACTGCGGGACTGCCAAGAATGGGTCAAAACACACACAGTTTGAAGCGTTACTCTCCCTTGACAGAAGTTGACATCGTGCCTTTTGTGTTCAATCGCGATGCAATTGCGGTATTTCATCGTCAATGTGAAGGTCCAAGGGTTACAGTAAACCTGCAGTGGTGCATCGGAAACTACTACTAAACTCCCAGCAATGGTTAAAATCACAGGCTGTTTGAAGCGTTGCTCCCCCTGTACAGAAGATGGCCTCGCGCCTTTTGTATTGAATCCCGATGCAATTCCTGTGTTTCATCATCAATGTCAAGATCCAAAGGTTACATTAAACGTGCAGTATTGCGTCGGGAACTACTGCGGGACTGCCAAGAATGGTTCAAAACACACACAGTTTGAGGCGTTACTCTCCCTTGACAGAAGTTGGCATCGTGCCTTTTGTGTTCAATCGCGATGCAATTCCGGTATTTCATCGTCAATGTGAAGGTCCAAGGGCTAGAGTAAACCTGCAGTGGTGCATCGGAAACTACTACTAAACTCCCAGCAATGGTGAAAATCACAGGCTGTTTGAAGCGTTTCTCCCCCTGTACAGAAGTTGGCCTCGCGCCTTTTGTATTGAATCCTGATGCAATTCCTGTGTTTCATCATCAATGTCATGATCCAAGGGTTACATTAAATGTGCAGATTGCGTCGGAAACTATTGCTGGACTGCCAAGAATGGGTCAAAACACACACAATTTGAAGCGTCACTCTCCCTTGACAGAAGTTGGCATCGTGCCTTTTGTGTTCAATCGCGATGCAATTGCGGTATTTCATCGTCAATGTGAAGGTCCAAGGGTTACAGTACACCTGCAGTGGTGCATCGGAAACTACAACTAATCTCCCAGCAATGGTTAAAATCACAGGCTGTTTGAAGCGTTTCTCCCCCTGTACAGGAGTTGGCCTCGCGCCTTTTGTATTGATTCCCAATGCAATTCCTGTGTTTCATCATCAATGTCAAGATCCAAGGGTTTCAGTAAACGTGCAGTATTGCGTCGGAAACTACTGCTGGACTGCCAAGAATGGGTCAAAAGACACACAATTTGAAGCGTTACTCTCCCTTGACAGAAGTTGGCATCGTGCCTTTTGTGTTCAATCGCGATGCAATTCCGGTATTTCATCGTCAATGTGAAGGTCCAAGAGTTACAGTAAACCTGCAGTGGTGCATCGGAAACTACTACTAAACTCCCAGCAATGGTTAAAATCACAGGCTGTTTGAAGCGTTTCTCCCATTGTACAGGAGTTGGGCTCGCACTTTTGTATTGAATCCCGATGCAATTCCTGTGTTTCATCATCAATGTCAAGATCCAAGGGTTACATTAAACGTGCAGTATTGCGTCGGAAACTACTGCTGGACTGCCAAGAATGGGTCAAAACACACACAATTTGAAGCGTTACTCTCCCTTGACAGAAGTTGGCATCGTGCCTTTTGTGTTCAATCGCGATGCAATTCCGGTATTTCATCGTCAATGTGAAGGTCCAAGGGTTACAGTAAACCTGCAGTGGTGCATCGGAAACTACTACTAAACTCCCAGCAATGGTTAAAATCACAGGCTGTTTGGAGCGTTGCTCCCCCTGTACAGAAGTTGGCCTCGCGCCTTTTGTATTGAATCCCGATGCAATTCCTGTGTTTCATCATCAATGTCAAGATCCAAGGGTTACATTAAACGTGCAGTATTGCGTCGTAAACTACTGCTGGACTGCCAAGAATGGGTCAAAACACACACAGTTTGAAGCGTTACTCTCCCTTGACAGAAGTTGGCATCGTGCCTTTTGTGTTCAATCGCGATGCAATTCCGGTATTTCATCGTCAATGTGAAGGTCCAAGGGTTAGAGTAAACCTGCAGTGGTGCATCGGAAACTACTACTAAACTCCCAGCAATGGTTAAAATCACAGGCTGTTTGAAGCGTTTCTCCCCCTGTACAGAAGTTGGGCTCGCACTTTTTGTATTGAATCCCGATGCAATTCCTGTGTTTCATCATCAATGTCAAGATCCAAGGGTTACATTAAACGTGCAGTATTGCGTCGGAAACTACTGCGGGACTGCCAAGAATGGGTCAAAACACACACAGTTTGAAGCGTTACTCTCCCTTGACGGAAGTTGGCATCGTGCCTTTTGTGTTCAATCGCAATGCAATTCCGGTATTTCATCGTCAATGTGAAGGTCCAAGGGTAACAGTAAACCTGCAGTGGAGCATCGGAAACTACTACTAAACTACCAGCAATGGTTAAAATCACAGGCTGTTTGAAGCGTTTCTCCCCCTGTACAGAAGTTGGCCTCGCGCCTTTTGTATTGAATCCCGATGCAATTCCTGTGTTTCATCATCAATGTCAAGATCAGAGGGTTAGATTAAACGTGCAGTATTGCGTCGGAAACTACTGCTGGACTGCCAAGAATGGGTCAAAACACACACAATTTGAAGCGTTACCCTCCCTTGACAGAAGTTGGCATCGTGCCTTTTGTGTTCAATCGCGATGCAATTCCGGTATTTCATCGTCAATGTGAAGGTCCAAGGGTTAGAGTAAACCTGCAGTGGTGCATCGGAAACTACTACTAAACTCCCAGCAATATTTAAAATCACAGGCTGTTTGAAGCGTTACTCCCCCTGTAGAGATGATGGCCTCGCGCCTTTTGTATTGAATCCCGATGCAATTCCTGTGTTTCATCATCAATGTCAAGATCAGAGGGTTAGATTAAACGTGCAGTATTGCGTCGGAAACTACTGCTGGACTGCCAAGAATGGGTCAAAACACACACAATTTGAAGCGTTACCCTCCCTTGACAGAAGTTGGCATCGTGCCTTTTGTGTTCAATCGCGATGCAATTCCGGTATTTCATCGACAATGTGAAGGTCCAAGGGTTACAGTAAACCTCCAGTGGAGCATCGGAAACTACTACTAAACTAACAGCAATGGTTAAAATCACAGGCTGTTTGATGCGTTTCTCATCCTGTACAGAAGTTGGCCTCGCGCCTTTTGTATTGAATCCCGATGCAATTCCTGTGTTTCATCATCAATGTCAAGATCCAAGGGTTACATTAAACGTGCAGTATTGCGTCGGAAACTACTGCGGGACTGCCAAGAATGGTTCAAAACACACACAGTTTGAAGCGTTACTCTCCCTTGACAGAAGTTGGCATCGTGCCTTTTGTGTTCAATCGCGATGCAATTCCGGTATTTCATCGTCAATGTGAAGGTCCAAGGGTTAGAGTAAACCTGCAGTGGTGCATCGGAAACTACTACTAAACTCCCAGCAATGGTTAAAATCACAGGCTGTTTGAAGCGTTTCTCCCCCTGTACAGAAGTTGGCTTCGCGCCTTTTGTATTGAATCCTGATGCAATTCCTGCGTTTCATCATCAATGTCATGATCCAAGGGTTACACTAAATGTGCAGTATTGCGTCGGAACCATTGCTGGACTGCCAAGAATGGGTCAAAACACACACAATTTGAAGCGTCACTCTCCCTTGACAGAAGTTGGCATCGTGCCTTTTGTGTTCAATCGCGATGCAATTCCGGTATTTCATCGTCAATGTGAAGGTCCAAGGGTTACAGTAAACCTGCAGTGGTGCATCGGAAACTACTACTAAACTCCCAGCAATGGTTAAAATCACAGGCTGTTTGAATCGTTTCTCCCCCTGTACAGAAGTTGGCCTCGCGCCTTTTGTATTGAATCCTGATGCAATTCCTGTGTTTCATCATCAATGTCATGATCCAAGGGTTACATTAAATGTGCAGTATTGCGTCGGAAACTATTGCTGGACTGCCAAGAATGGGTCAAAACACACACAATTTGAAGCGTCACTCTCCCTTGACAGAAGTTGGCATCCTGCCTTTTGTGTTCAATCGCGATGCAATTGCGGTATTTCATCGTCAATGTGAAGGTCCAAGGGTTACAGTAAACCTGCAGTGGTGCATCAGAAACTACTACTAAACTCCCAGCAATGGTTAAAATCACAGGCTGTTTGAAGCGTTTCTCCCCTTGTACAGAAGTTAGCCTCGCGCCTTTTGTATTGAATCCCAATGCAATTCCTGTGTTTCATCATCAATGTCAAGATCCAAGGGTTACAGTAAGCGTGCAGTATTGCGTCGGAAACTACTGCTGGACTGCCAAGAATGGGTCAAAACACACACAATTTGAAGCGTTACTCTCCCTTGACAGAAGTTGGCATCGTGCCTTTTGTGTTCTATCGCGATGCAATTCCGGTATTTCATCGTCAATGTGAAGGTCCAAGGGTTACAGTAAACCTGCAGTGGTGCATCGGAAACTACTACTAAACTCCCAGCAATGGTTAAAATCACAGGCTGTTTGAAGCGTTTCTCCCCTTGTACAGAAGTTAGCCTCGCGCCTTTTGTATTGAATCCCAATGCAATTCCTGTGTTTCATCATCAATGTCAAGATCCAAGGGTTACAGTAAACGTGCAGTATTGCGTCGGAAACTACTGCTGGACTGCCAAGAATGGGTCAAAACACACACAATTTGAAGCGTTACTCTCCCTTGACAGAAGTTGGCATCGTGCCTTTTGTGTTCTATCGCGATGCAATTCCGGTATTTCATCGTCAATGTGAAGGTCCAAGGGTTACAGTAAACCTGCAGTGGTGCATCGGAAACTACTACTAAACTCCCAGCAATGGTTAAAATCACAGGCTGTTTTAAGCGTTTCTCCCCCTGTACAGAAGTTGGGCTCGCACTTTTTGTATTGAATCCCGATGCAATTCCTGTGTTTCATCATCAATGTCAAGATCCAAGGGTTACATTAAACGTGCAGTATGGCGTCGGAAACTACTGCGGGACTGCCAAGAATGGGTCAAAACACACACAGTTTGAAGCGTTACTCTCCCTTGACAGAAGTTGACATCGTGCCTTTTGTGTTCAATCGCGATGCAATTGCGGTATTTTATCGTCAATGTGAAGGTCCAAGGGTTACAGTAAACCTGCAGTGGTGCATCGGAAACTACTACTAAACTCCCAGCAATGGTTAAAATCACAGGCTGTTTGAAGCGTTGCTCCCCCTGTACAGAAGATGGCCTCGCGCCTTTTGTATTGAATCCCGATGCAATTCCTGTGTTTCATCATCAATGTCAAGATCCAAGGGTTACATTAAACGTGCAGTATTGCGTCGGAAACTACTGCGGGACTGCCAAGAATGGTTCAAAACACACACAGTTTGAGGCGTTACTCTCCCTTGACAGAAGTTGGCATCGTGCCTTTTGTGTTCAATCGCGATGCAATTCCGGTATTTCATCGTCAATGTGAAGGTCCAAGGGCTAGAGTAAACCTGCAGTGGTGCATCGGAAACTACTACTAAACTCCCAGCAATGGTGAAAATCACAGGCTGTTTGAAGCGTTTCTCCCCCTGTACAGAAGTTGGCCTCGCGCCTTTTGTATTGAATCCTGATGCAATTCCTGTGTTTCATCATCAAAAACATGATCCAAGGGTTAGATTAAACGTGCAGTATTGCGTCGGAAACTACTGCTGGACTGCCAAGAATGGGTCAAAACACACACAATTTGAAGCGTTACCCTCCCTTGACAGAAGTTGGCATCGTGCCTTTTGTGTTCAATCGCGATGCAATTCCGGTATTTCATCGTCAATGTGAAGGTCCAAGGGTTAGAGTAAACCTGCAGTGGTGCATCGGAAACTACTACTAAACTCCCAGCAATATTTAAAATCACAGGCAGTTTGAAGCGTTGCTCCCCCTGTACAGATGTTGGCCTCGCGCCTTTTGTATTGAATCCCGATGCAATTCCTGTGTTTCATCATCAATGTCAAGATCCAAGGGTTACATTAAACGTGCAGTATTGCGTCGGAAACTACTGCTGGACTGCCAAGAATGGGTCAAAACACACACAGTTTGAAACGTTGCTCTCCCTTGACGGAAGTTGGCATCGTGCCTTTTGTGTTCAATCGCGATGCAATTCCGGTATTTCATCGTCAATGTGAAGGTCCAAGGGTTACAGTAAACCTGCTGTGGTGCATCGGAAACTACTACTAAACTCCCAGCAATGGTTAAAATCACAGGCTGTTTGAAGCGTTTCTCCCCCTGTACAGAAGTTGGGCTCGCACTTTTTGTATTAAATCCCGATGCAATTCCTGTGTTTCATCATCAATGTCAAGATCCAAGGGTTACATTAAACGTGCAGTATTGCGTCGGAAACTACTGCGGGACTGCCAAGAATGGGTCAAAACACACACAGTTTGAAGCGTTACTCTCCCTTGACAGAAGTTGGCATCGTGCCTTTTGTGTTCAATCGCAATGCAATTCCGGTATTTCATCGTCAATGTGAAGGTCCAAGGGTTAGAGTAAACCTGCAGTGGTGCATCGGAAACTACTACTAAACTCCCAGCAATGGTTAAAATCACAGGCTGTTTGAAGCGTTGCTCCCCCTGTACAGAAGATGGCCTCGCGCCTTTTGTATTGAATCCCGATGCAATTCCTGTGTTTCATCATCAATTTCAAGATCAAAGGGTTATATTAAACGTGCAGTATTGCGTCGGAAACTACTGCTGGACTGCCAAGAATGGGTCAAAACACACACAATTTGAAGCGTTACTCTCCCTTGACAGAAGTTGGCATCGTGCCTTTTGTGTTCAATCGCGATGCAATTCCGGTATTTCATCGTCAATGTGAAGGTCCAAGGGTTAGAGTAAACCTGCAGTGGTGCATCGGAAACTACTACTAAACTCCCAGCAATGGTTAAAATCACAGGCTGTTTGAAGCGTTGCTCCCCCTGTACAGAAGATGGCCTCGCGCCTTTTGTATTGAATCCCGATGCAATTCCTGTGTTTCATCATCAATTTCAAGATCAAAGGGTTATATTAAACGTGCAGTATTGCGTCGGAAACTACTGCTGGACTGCCAAGAATGGGTCAAAACACACACAGTTTGAAGCGTTACTCTCCCTTGACAGAAGTTGGCATCGTGCCTTTTGTGTTCAATCGGGATGCAATTCCGGTATTTCATCGTCAATGTGAAGGTCCAAGGGTTAGAGTAAACCTGCAGTGGTGCATCGGAAACTACTACTAAACTCCCAGCAATGGTTAAAATCACAGGCTGTTTGAAGCGTTGCTCCCCCTGTACAGAAGTTGGCCTCGCGCCTTTTGTATTGAATCCCGATGCAATTCCTGTGTTTCATCATCAATGTCAAGATCCAAGGGTTACATTAAACGTGCAGTATTGCGTCGGAAACTACTGCTGGACTGCCAAGAATGGGTCAAAGCACACACAGTTTGAAACGTTGCTCTCCCTCGACGGAAGTTGGCATCGTGCCTTTTGTGCTCAATCGCGATGCAATTCCGGTATTTCATCGTCAATGTGAAGGTCCAAGGGTTACAGTAAACCTCCAGTGGAGCATCGGAAACTACTACTAAACTCCAGCAATGGTTAAAATCACAGGCTGTTTGAAGCGTTTCTCCCCCTGTACAGAAGTTGGCCTCGCGCCTTTTGTATTGAATCCCGATGCAATTCCTGTGTTTCATCATCAATGTCAAGATCCAAGGGTTACATTAAACGTGCAGTATTGCGTCGGAAACTACTGCGGGACTGCCAAGAATGGTTCAAAACACACACAGTTTGAAGCGTTACTCTCCCTTGACAGAAGTTGGCATCGTGCCTTTTGTGTTCAATCGCGATGCAATTCCGGTATTTCATCGTCAATGTGAAGGTCCAAGGGTTACAGTAAACCTGCAGTGGTGCATCGGAAACTACTACTAAACTCCCAGCAATGGTTAAAATCACAGGCTGTTTGAAGCGTTTCTCCCCCCTGTACAGAAGTTGGCCTCGCGCCTTTTGTATTGAATCCTGATGCAATTCCTGTGTTTCATCATCAATGTCATGATCCAAAGGTTACATTAAATGTGCAGTATTGCGTCGGAAACTATTGCTGGACTGCCAAGAATGGGTCAAAACACACACAATTTGAAGCATTACTCTCCCTTGACAGAAGTTGGCATCGTGCCTTTTGTGTTCAATCGCGATGCAATTCCGGTATTTCATCGTCAATGTGAAGGTCCAAGGGTTACAGTAAACCTGCAGTGGTGCATCGGAAACTTCTACTAAACTCCCAGCAATGGTTAAAATCACAGGCTGTTTGAAGCGTTGCTCCCCCTGTACAGAAGTTGGCCTCGCGCCTTTTGTATTGAATCCCGATGCAATTCCTGTGTTTCATCATCAATGTCAAGATCCAAGGGTTACATTAAACGTGCAGTATTGCGTCGGAAACTACTGCTGGACTGCCAAGAATGGGTCAAAACACACACAGTTTGAAGCGTTACTCTCCCTTGACAGAAGTTGGCATCGTGCCTTTTGTGTTCAATCGCGATGCAATTCCGGTATTTCATCGTCAATGTGAAGGTCCAAGGGTTACAGTAAACCTGCAGTGGAGCATCGGAAACTACTACTAAACTACCAGCAATGGTTAAAATCACAGGCTGTTTGAAGCGTTTCTCCCCCTGTACAGAAGTTGGCCTCGCGCCTTTTGTATTGAATCCCGATGCAATTCCTGTGTTTCATCATCAATATCAAGATCCAAGGGTTACATTAAACGTGCAGTATTGCGTCGGAAACTACTGCTGGACTGCCAAGAATGGGTCAAAACACACACAATTTGAAGCGTTACTCTCCCTTGACAGAAGTTGGCATCGTGCCTTTTGTGTTCAATCGCGATGCAATTCCGGTATTTCATCGTCAATGTGAAGGTCCAAGGGTAACAGTAAACCTGCAGTGGTGCATCGGAAACTACTACTAAACTCCCAGCAATGGTTAAAATCACAGGCTGTTTGAAGCGTTTCTCCCCCTTTACAGAAGTTGGGCTCGCACTTTTTGTATTGAATCCCGATGCAATTCCTGTGTTTCATCATCAATGTCAAGATCCAAGGGTTACATTAAACGTGCAGTATTGCGTCGGAAACTACTGCGGGACTGCCAAGAATGGGTCAAAACACACACAGTTTGAAGCGTTACTCTCCGTTGACAGAAGTTGGCATCGTGATTTTTGTGTTCAATCGCAATAGAATTCCGGTATTTCATCGTCAATGTGAAGGTCCAAGGGTTACAGTAAACCTGCAGTGGAGCATCGGAAACTACTACTAAACTACCAGCAATGGTTAAAATCACAGGCTGTTTGAAGCGTTTCTCCCCCTGTACAGAAGTTGGCCTCGCGCCTTTTGTATTGAATCCCGATGCAATTCCTGTGTTTCATCATCAATGTCAAGATCAAAGGGTTAGATTAAACGTGCAGTATTGCGTCGGAAACTACTGCTGGACTGCCAAGAATGGGTCAAAACACACACAATTTGGAGCGTTACTCTCCCTTGACAGAAGTTGGCATCGTGCCTTTTGTGTCCAATCGCGATGCAATTCCGGTATTTCATCGTCAATCTGAAGGTCCAAGGGTTACAGTAAACCTGCAGTGGTGCATCGGAAACTACAACTAAACTCCCAGCAATGGTTAAAATCACAGGCTATTTGAAGCGCTTCTCCCCCTGTACAGAAGTTGGGCTCGCACTTTTTGTATTGAATCCCGATGCAATTCCTGTGTTTCATCATCAATGTCAAGATCCAAGGGTTACATTAAACGGTGCAGTATTGCGTCGGAAACTACTGCGGGACTGCCAAGAATGGTTCAAAGCACACACAGTTTGAAGCGTTACTCTCCCTTGACAGAAGTTGGCATCGTGCCTTTTGTGTTCAATCGCGATGCAATTCCGGTATTTCATCGTCAATGTGAAGGTCCAAGGGTTACAGTAAACCTGCAGTGGTGCATCGGAATCTACTACTAAACTCCCAGCAATGGTTAAAATCACAGGCTGTTTGAAGCGTTTCTCCCCCTGTACAGAAGTTGGCCTCGCGCCTTTTGTATTGAATCCCAATGCAATTCCTGTGTTTCATCATCAATGTCAAGATCCAAGGGTTACATTAAACGTGCAGTATTGCGTCGGAAACAACTGCTGCACTGCCAAGAATGGGTCAAAACACACACAATTTGAAGCGTTACTCTCCCTTGACAGAAGTTGGCATCGTGCCTTTTGAGTTCAATCGCGATGCAATTCCGGTATTTCATCGTCAATGTGAAGGGTCCAAGGGTTACAGTAAACCTGCAGTGGTGCATCGGAAACTACTACTAAACTCCCAGCAATGGTTAAAATCACAGGCTGTTTGAAGCGTTTCTCCCCCTGTACAGAAGTTGGGCTCGCACTTTTTGTATTGAATCCCGATGCAATTCCTGTGTTTCATCATCAGTGTCAAGATCCAAGGGTTACATTAAACGTGCATGTATTGCGTCGGAAACTTCTGCTGGACTGCCAAGAATGGGTCAGAACACATACAGTTTGAAGCGTTACTCTCCCTTGACAGAAGTTGGCATCGTGCCTTTTGTGTTCAATCGCAATGCAATTCCGGTATTTCATCGTCAATGTGAAGGTCCAAGGGTTACAGTGAACCTGCACTGGAGCATCGGAAACTACTACTAAACTACCAGCAATGGTTAAAATCACAGGCTGTTTGAAGCGTTTCTCCCCCTCTACAGAAGTTGGCCTTGCGCCTTTTGTATTGAATCCCGATGCAATTCCTGTGTTTCATCATCAATGTCAAGATCAAAAGGGTTAGATTAAACGAGCAGTATTGCGTCGTAAAATACTGCTGGACTGCCAAGAATGGGTCAAAACACACACAATTTGAAACGTTACTCTCCCTTGTCAGAAGTAGGCATCGTGCCTTTTGTGTTCAATCGCGATGCAATTCCGGTATTTCATCGTCAATGTGAAGGTCCAAGGGTTAGAGTAAACCTGCAGTGGTGCAATCTGAAACTACTACTAAACTCCCAGCAATGGTTAAAATCACAGGCTGTTTGAAGCGTTTCTCCCCCTGTACAGAAGTTGGGCTCGCACTTCTTGTATTGAATCCCGATGCAATTCCTGTGTTTCATCATCAATGTCAAGATCCAAGGGTTGCATTAAACGTGCAGTATTGCGTCGGAAACTACTGCTGGAGTGCCAAGAATGGGTCAAAACACACACAGTTTGAAGCGTTACTCTCCCTTGACAGAAGTTGGCATCGTGCCGTTTGTGTTCAATCGCAATGCAATTCCGGTATTTCATCGTCAATGTGAAGGTCCAAGGGTTACAGTAAACCTGCAGTGGAGCTTCGGAAACTACTACTAAACTCCCAGCAATGGTTAAAATCACAGGCTGTTTGAAGCGTTTCTCCCCCTGTACAGAAGTTGGCCTCGCGCCTTTTGTATTGAATCCCAAACAATTCCTGTGTTTCATCATCAATGTCAAGATCCAAGGGTTCCATTAAACGTGCAGTATTGCGTCGGAAACAACTGCTGGACTGCCAAGAATGGGTCAAACCACACACAATTTGAAGCATTACTCTCCCTTGACAGAAGTTGGCATCGTGCCTTTTGTGTTCAATCGCGATGCGATTCCGGTATTTCATCGTCAATGTGAGGTCCAAGGGTTACAGTAAACCTGCAGTGGTGCATCGGAAACTACTACTAAACTCCCAGCAATGGTTAAAATCACAGGCTGTTTGAAGCGTTTCTCCCCCTGTACAGAAGTTGGGCTCGCACCTTTTGTATTGAATCCCGATGCAATTCCTGTGTTTCATCATCAATGTCAAGATCCAAGGGTTACATTAAACGTGCAGTATTGCGTCGGAAACTACTGCGGGACTGATAAGAATGGGTCAAAACACACACAGTTTGAAGCGTAACTCTCCCTTGACAGAAGTTGGCATCGTGCCTTTTGTGTTCAATCGCGATGCCAATTGCGGTATTTCATCGTCAATGTGAAGGTCCACGGGTTACTGTAAACCTGCAGTGGTGCATCGGAAACTACTACTAAACTCCCAGCAATGGTTAAAATCACAGGCTGTTTGAGGCGTTTCTCCCCCTGTACAGAAGTTGGGCTCGCACTTTTTGTATTGAATCCCGATGCAATTCCTGTGTTTCATCATCAATGTCAAGATCCAAGGGTTACATTAAACGTGCAGTATTGCGTCGGAAACTACTGCGGGACTGCCAAGAATGGGTCAAAACACACACAGTTTGAAGCGTTACTCTCCCTTGACAGAAGTTATCATCGTGCCTTTTGTGTTCAATCGCAATACAATTCCGGTATTTCATCGTCAATGTGAAGGTCCAAGGGTTACAGTAAACCTGCAGTGGTGCATCGGAAACTACTACTAAACTCCAGCAACGGTTAAAATCACAGGCTGTTTGAAGCTTTGCTCCCCCTGTACAGAAGTTGGCCTCGCGCCTTTTGTATTGAATCCCGATGCAATTCCTGGGTTTCATCATCAATGTCAAGATTAAAGGGTTAGATTAAACGTGCAGTATTGCGTCGGAAACTACTGCTGGACTGCCAAGAATGGGTCAAAACATACACAATTTGAAGCGTTAGTCTCCCTTGACAGAAGTTGGCATTGTGTCTTTTGTGTTCAATCGCGATGCAATTCCGGTATTTCATCGTCAATGTGAAGGTCCAAGTGTTACAGTAAACCTGCAGTGGTGCATCGGAAACTACTACTAAACTCCCAGCAATGGTTAAAATCACAGGCTGTTTGAAGCGTTGCCAACCCTGTACAGAAGTTGGCCTCGCGCCTTTTGTATTGAATCAGGATGCAATTCCTGTGTTTCATCATCAATGTCAAGATCCAAGGGTTACATTAAACGTGCAGTATTGCGTCGGAAACTTCTGCTGGACTGCCAAGAATGGGTCAAAACATACACAATTTGAAGCGTTACTCTCCCTTGACAGAAGTTGGCATCGTGCCTTTTGTGTTCAATCGCGATGCAATTCCGGTATTTCATCGTCAATGTGAAGGTCCAAGGGTTACAGTAAACCTGCAGTGGTGCATCGGAAACTACTACTAAACTCCCAGCAATGGTTAAAATCACAGGCTGTTTGAAGCGTTTCTCCCCCTGTACAGAAATTGGCCTCGCGCCTTTTGTATTGAATCCTGATGCTATTCCTGTGTTTGATCATCAATGTCAAGATCCAAGGGTTACATTAAAAGTGCAGTATTGCGTCGGAAACTACTGCTGGACTGCCAAGAATGGGTCAAAACACACACAGTTTGAAGCGTTACTCTCCCTTGACAGAAGTTGGCATCGTGCCTTTTATGTTCAATCGCGATGCTATTCCGGTATTTCATCGTCAATGTGAAGGTCCGAGGATTACAGTAACCCTGCAGTGGTGCATCGGAAACTACTACTAAACTCCCAGCAATGGTTAAAATCACAGGCTGTTTGAAGCGTTTCTCCCCCTGTACAGAAGTTGGGCTCGCACTTTTTGTATTGAATCCCGACGCAATTCCTGTGTTTCATCATCAATGTCAAGATCCAAGGGTTACATTAAACGTGCAGTATTGCGTCGGAAACTACTGCGGGACTGCCAAGAATGGGTCAAAACACACACAGTTTGAAGCGTTACTCTCCCTTGACAGAAGTTGGCATTGTGCCTTTAGTGTTCAATCGCGATGCAATTGCGGTATTTCATCGACAATGTGAAGGTCCAAGGGTTACAGTAAACCTGCAGTGGTGATTCGGAAACTACTACTAAACTCCCAGCAATGGTTAAAATCACAGGCTGTTTGAAGCGTTTCTCCCCCTGTACAAAAGTTGGGCTCGCACTTTTTGTATTGAATCCCGATGCAATTCCTGTGTTTCATCATCAATGTCAAGGTCCAAGGGTTACATTAAACGTGCAGTATTGCGTCGGAACTACTGCGGGACTGCCAAGAATGGGTCAAAACACAAACAGTTTGAAGCCTTACTCTCCCTTGACAGAAGTTGGCATCGTGAATTTTGTGATCAATCGCGATGCAATTGCGGTATTTCATCGTCAATGTGAAGGTCCAAGGGTTACAGTAAACCTGCAGTGGTGCATCGGAAACTACTACTAAACTCCCAGCAATGGTTAAAATCACATACTGTTTGAAGCGTTTCTCCCCCTGTACAGAAGATGGCCTCGCGCCTTTTGTATTGAATCCCAATGCAATTCCTGTGTTTCATCATCAATGTCAAGATCCAAGGGTTACATTAAACGTGCAGTATAGCGTCGGAAACTACTGCTGGACTGCCAAGAATGGGTCAAAACACACACAATTTGAAGCGTTACTCTCCCTTGACAGAAGTTGGCATCGTGCCTTTTGTGTTCAATCGCGATGCAATTCCGGTATTTCTTCGTCAATGTGAAGGTCCAAGGGTTACAGTAAACCTGCAGTGGTGCATCGGAAATTACTACTAAACTCCCAGCAATGGTTAAAATCACAGGCTGTTTGAAGCGGTTCTCCCCCTGTACTGAAGTTGGGCTCGCACTTTTTGTGTTGTATCCCGATGCAATTCCTGTGTTTCATCATAAATGTCAAGATCCAAGGGTTACATTAAACGTGCAGTATTGCGTCGGAAACTACT
This sequence comes from Schistocerca piceifrons, assembly GCF_021461385.2. Lineage (NCBI taxonomy): Eukaryota > Metazoa > Arthropoda > Insecta > Orthoptera > Acrididae > Schistocerca > Schistocerca piceifrons. The sequence continues at coordinate 39,572 of NW_025728436.1, forward strand.
GCGGGACTGCCAAGAATGGTTCAAAACACACTCAGTTTGAAGCTTTACTCTCCCTTGACAGAAGTTGGCATCGTGCCTTTTGTGTTCAATCGCGATGCAATTCCGGTATTTCATCGTCAATGTGAAGGTCCAAGGGTTACAGTAAACCTGCAGTGGTGCATCGGAAACTACTACTAAACTCCAGCAATGGTTAAAATCACAGGCTGTTTGAAGCGTTTCTCCCCCTGTACAGAAGTTGGGCTCGCACTTTTTGTATTGAATCCCGATGCAATTCCTGTGTTTCATCATCAATGTCAAGATCCAAGGGTTACATTAAACGTGCATTATTGCGTCGGAAACTACTGCGGGACTGCAAAGAATGGTTCAAAACACACACAGTTTGAAGCGTTACTCTCCCTTGACAGAAGTTGGCATCGTGCCTTTTGTGTTCAATCGCGATGCAATTGCGGTATTTCATCGTTAATGTGAAGGTCCAAGGGTTACAGTAAACCTGCAAGGTGCATCGGAAACTACTACTAAACTCCCAGCAATGGTTAAAATCACAGGCTGTTTGAAGCGTTTCTCCCCCTGTACAGAAGTTGGCCTCGCGCCTTTTGTATTGAATCCCGATGCAATTCCTGTGTTTCATCATCAATGTCAAGATCCAAGGGTTACATTAAACGTGCAGTATTGCGTCGGAAACTACTGCTGGAGTGCCAAGAATGGGTCAAAACACACACAGTTTGAAGCGTTACTCTCCCTTGACAGAAGTTGGCATCGTGCCTTTTGTGTTCAATCGCGATGCAATTCCGGTATTTCATCGTCAATGTGAGAGGTCCAGGGGTTACAGTAAACCTGCAGTGGTGCATCGGAAACTACTACTAAACACCCAGCAATGGTTAAAATCACAGGCTGTTTGAAGCGTTTCTCCCCCTGTACAGAAGTTGGCCTCGCGCCTTTTGTATTGAATCCCAATGCAATTCCTGTGTTTCATCATCAATGTCAAGATCCAAGGGTTACATTAAACGTGCAGTATTGCGTCGGAAACAACTGCTGGACTGCCAAGACTGGGTCAAAACACACACAATTTGAAGCGTTACTCTCCCTTGACAGAAGTTGGCATCGTGCCTTTTGTGTTCAATCGCGATGCAATTCCGGTATTTCATCGTCAATGTGAAGGTCCAAGGGTTACAGTAAACCTGCAGTGGTGCACCGGAAACTACTACTAAACTCCCAGCAATGGTTAAAATCACAGGCTGTTTGAAGCGTTTTCCCCCCTGTACAGAAGTTGGGCTCGCACTTTTTGTATTGAATCCCGACGCAATTCCTGTGTTTCATCATCAATGTCAAGATCCAAGGGTTACATTAAACGTGCAGTATTGCGTCGGAAACTACTGGGGGACTGCCAAGAATGGGTCAAAACACACACAGTTTGAAGCGTTACTCTCCCTTGACAGAAGTTGGCATTGTGCCTTTTGTGTTCAATCGCGATGCAATTGCGGTATTTCATCGTCAATGTGAAGGTCCAAGGGTTACAGTAAACCTGCAGTGGTGCATCGGAAACTACTACTAAGCTCCCAGCAATGGTTAAAATCACAGGCTGTTTGAAGCGTTTCTCCCCCTGTACAAAAGTTGGGCTCGCACTTTTTGTATTGAATCCCGATGCAATTCCTGTGTTTCATCATCAATGTCAAGATCCAAGGGTTACATTAAACATGCAGTATTGCGTCGGAAACTACTGCGGGATTGCCAAGAATGGGTCAAAACACAAACAGTTTGAAGCGTTACTCTCCCTTGAAAGAAGTTGGCATCGTGAATTTTGTGTTCAATCGCGATGCAATTGCGGTATTTCATCGTCGATGTGAAGGTCCAAGGGTTACAGTAAACCTGCAGTGGTGCATCGTAAACTACTACTAAACTCCCAGCAATGGTTAAAATCACATACTGTTTGAAGCGTTTCTCCCCCTGTACAGAAGTTAGCTTCGCGCCTTTTGTATTGAATCCCAATGCAATTCCTGTGTTTCATCATCAATGTCAAGATCCAAGGGTTACATTAAACGTGCAGTATAGCGTCGGAAACTACTGCTGGACTGCCAAGAATGGGTCAAAACACACACAATTTGAAGCGTTACTCTCCCTTGACAGAAGTTGGCATCGTGCCTTTTGTGTTCAATCGCGATGCAATTCCGGTATTTCATCGTCAATGTGAAGGTCCAAGGGTTACAGTAAACCTGCAGTGGTGCATCGGAAACTACTACTAAACTCCCAGCAATGGTTAAAATCACAGGCTGTTTGAAGCGTTTCTCCCCCTGTACAGAAGTTGGGCTCGCACTTTTTGTATTGAATCCCGATGCAATTCCTGTGTTTCATCATCAATGTCAAGATCCAAGGGTTACATTAAACGTGCAGTATTGCGTCGGAAACTACTGCGGGACTGCAAAGAATGGTTCAAAACACACACAGTTTGAAGCGTTACTCTCCCTTGACAGAAGTTGGCATCGTGCCTTTTGTGTTCAATCGCGATGCAATTGCGGTATTTCATCGTTAATGTGAAGGTCCAAGGGTTACAGTAAACCTGCAAGGTGCATCGGAAACTACTACTACAACTCCCAGCAATGGTTAAAATCACAGGCTGTTTGAAGCGTTTCTCCCCCTGTACAGAAGTTGGCCTCGCGCCTTTTGTATTGAATCCCGATGCAATTCCTGTGTTTCATCATCAATGTCAAGATCCAAGGGTTACGTTAAACGTGCAGTATTGCGTCGGAAACTACTGCTGGAGTGCCAAGAATGGGTCAAAACACACACAGTTTGAAGCGTTACTCTCCCTTGACAGAAGTTGGCATCGTGCCTTTTGTGTTCAATCGCGATGCAATTCCGGTATTTCATCGTCAATGTGAAGGTCCAGGGGTTACAGTAAACCTGCAGTGGTGCATCGGAAACTACTACTAAACTCCCAGCAATGGTTAAATTCACAGGCTGTTTGAAGCGTTTCTCCCCCTGTACAGAAGTTGGCCTCGCGCCTTTTGTATTGAATCCCAATGCAATTCCTGTGTTTCATCATCAATGTCAAGATCCAAGGGTTACATTAAACGTGCAGTATTGCGTCGGAAACAACTGCTGGACTGCCAAGACTGGGTCAAAACACACACAATTTGAAGCGTTACTCTCCCTTGACAGAAGTTGGCATCGTGCCTTTTGTGTTCAATCGCGATGCAATTCCGGTATTTCATCGTCAATGTGAAGGTCCAAGGGTTACAGTAAACCTGCAGTGGTGCACCGGAAACTACTACTAAACTCCCAGCAATGGTTAAAATCACAGGCTGTTTGAAGCGTTTTCCCCCTGTACAGAAGTTGGGCTCGCACTTTTTGTATTGAATCCCGACGCAATTCCTGTGTTTCATCATCAATGTCAAGATCCAAGGGTTACATTAAACGTGCAGTATTGCGTCGGAAACTACTGGGGGACTGCCAAGAATGGGTCAAAACACACACAGTTTGAAGCGTTACTCTCCCTTGACAGAAGTAGGCATTGTGCCTTTTGTGTTCAATCGCGATGCAATTGCGGTATTTCATCGTCAATGTGAAGGTCCAAGGGTTACAGTAAACCTGCAGTGGTGCATCGGAAACTACTACTAAACTCCCAGCAATGGTTAAAATCACAGGCTGTTTGAAGCGTTTCTCCCCCTGTACAAAAGTTGGGCTCGCACTTTTTGTATTGAATCCCGATGCAATTCCTGTGTTTCATCATCAATGTCAAGATCCAAGGGTTACATTAAACATGCAGTATTGCGTCGGAAACTACTGCGGGATTGCCAAGAATGGTCAAAACACAAACAGTTTGAAGCGTTACTCTCCCTTGAAAGAAGTTGGCATCGTGAATTTTGTGTTCAATCGCGATGCAATTGCGGTATTTCATCGTCAATGTGAAGGTCCAAGGGTTACAGTAAACCTGCAGTGGTGCATCGTAAACTACTACTAAACTCCCAGCAATGGTTAAAATCACATACTGTTTGAAGCGTTTCTCCCCCTGTACAGAAGTTAGCTTCGCGCCTTTTGTATTGAATCCCAATGCAATTCCTGTGTTTCATCATCAATGTCAAGATCCAAGGGTTACATTAAACGTGCAGTTTTGCGTCGGAAACTACTGCTGGACTGCCAAGAATGGGTCAAAACACACACAATTTGAAGCGTTACTCTCCCTTGACAGAAGTTGGCATCGTGCCTTTTGTGTTCAATCGCGATGCAATTCCGGTATTTCATCGTCAATGTGAAGGTCCAAGGGTTACAGTAAACCTGCAGTGGTGCATCGGAAACTACTACTAAACTCCCAGCAATGGTTAAAATCACAGGCTGTTTGAAGCGGTTCTCCCCCTGTACAGAAGTTGGGCTCGCACTTTTTGTATTGAATCCCGATGCAATTCCTGTGTTTCATCATCAATGTCAAGATCCAAGGGTTACATTAAACGTGCAGTATTGCGTCGGAAACTACTGCTGGACTGCCAAGAATGGGTCAAAACACACACAGTTTGAAGCGTTACTCTCCCCTGACAGAAGTTGGCATCGTGCCTTTTGTGTTCAATCGCAATGCAATTCCGGTATTTCATCGTCAATGTGAAGGTCCAAGGGTTACAGTACACCTGCAGTGGTGCATCGGAAACTACTACTAAACTCCCAGCAATGGTTAAAATCACAGGCTGTTTGAAGCGTTTCTCCCCCTGTACAGAAGTTGGCCTCGCGCCTTTTGTATTGAATCCCGATGCAATTCCTGTGTTTCATCATCAATGTCAAGATCCAAGGGTTACATTAAACGTGCAGTTTTGCGTCGGAAACTACTGCTGGACTGCCAAGAATGGGTCAAAACAAACACAATTTGAAGCGTTACTCTCCCTTGACAGAAGTTGGCATCGTGCCTTTTGTGTTCAATCGCGATGCAATTCCGGTATTTCATCGTCAATGTGAAGGTCCAAGGGTTACAGTAAACCTGCAGTGGTGCATCGGATACTACTACTAAACTCCCAGCAATGGTTAAAATCACAGGCTGTTTGAAGCGTTTCTCCCCCTGTACAGAAGTTGGGCTCGCACTTTTTGTATGAATCCCGATGCAATTCCTGTGTTTCATCATCAATGTCAAGATCCAAGGGTTACATTAAACGTGCAGTATTGCGTCGGAAACTGCTGCGGGACTGCCAAGAATGGGTCAAAACACACACAATTTGAAGCGTTACTCTCCCTTGACAGAAGTTGGCATTGTGCCTTTTGTGTTCAATCGCAATGCAATTCCGGTATTTCATCGTCAATGTGAAGGTCCAAGGGTTACAGTAAACCTGCAGTGGAGCATCGGAAACTACTACTAAACTACCAGCAATGGTTAAAATCACAGGCTGTTTGAAGCGTTTCTCCCCCTGTACAGAAGTTGGCCTCGCGCCTTTTGTATTGAATCCCGATGCAATTCCTGTGTTTCATCATCAATGTCAAGATCCAAGGGTTACATTAAACGTGCAGTATTGCGTCGGAAACTACTGCTGGACTGCCAAGAATGGGTCTAAACACACACAGTTTGAAGCGTTACTCTCCCTTGAGCAGAAGTTGGCATCGTGCCTTTTGTGTTCAATTGCGATGCAATTCCGGTATTTCATCGTCAATGTGAAGGTCCAAGGGTTACAGTAAACCTGCAGTGGTGCATCGGAAACTACTACTAAACTCCCAGCAATGGTTAAAATCACAGGCTGTTTGAAGCGTTGCTCCCCCTGTACAGAAGTTGGCCTCGCCCCTTTTGTATTGAATCCCGATGCAATTCCTGTGTTTCATCATCAATGTCAAAGGTCCTAGGGTTACAGTAAACGTGCAGTATTGCGTCGGAAACTACTGCTGGACTGCCAAGAATGGGTCAAAACACACACAATTTGAAGCGTTACTCTCCCTCAACAGAAGTTGGCATCGTGCCTTTTGTGTTCAATCGCGATGCAATTCCGGTATTTCATCGTCAATGTGATGGTCCAAGGGTTAGAGTAAACCTGCAGTGGTGCATCGGAAACTACTACTAAACTCCCAGCAATGGTTAAAATCACAGGCTGTTTGAAGCGTTGCTCCCCCTGTACAGAAGTTGGCCTCGCGCCTTTTGTATTGAATCCCGATGCAATTCCTGTGTTTCATCATCATTGTCAAGATCCAAGGGTTACATTAAACGTGCAGTATTGCGTCGGAAACTACTGCTGGACTGCCAAGAATGGGTCAAAGCACACACAATTTGAAGCGTTACTCTCCATTGACAGAAGTTGGCATCGTGCCTTTTGTGTTCAATCGCGATGCAATTCCGGTATTTCATCGTCAATGTGAAGGTCCAAGGGTTACAGTAAAGCTGCAGTGGTGCATCGGAAACCACTACTAAACTCCCAGCAATGGTTAAAATCACAGGCTGTTTGAAGCGTTTCTCCCCCTGTACAGAAGTTGGGCTCGCACTTTTTGTATTGAATCCCGATGCAATTCCTGTGTTTCATCATCAATGTCATGATCCAAGGGTTACATTAAACGTGCAGTATTGCGTCGGAAACTACTGCGGGATTGCCAAAAATGGGTCAAAACACACACAGTTTGAAGCGTTACTCTCCCTTGACAGAAGGTGGCATTGTGCCTTTTGTGTTCAATCGCAATGCAATTCCGGTATTTCATCGTCAATGTGAAGGTCCAAGGGTTACAGTAAACCTGCAGTGGAGCATCGGAAACTACTACTAAACTCCCAGCAATGGTTAAAATCACAGGCTGTTTGATGCGTTTCTCCCCCTGTACAGAAGTTGGCCTCGCGCCTTTTGTATTGAATCCTGATGCAATTCCTGTGTTTCATCATCAATGTCAAGATCCAAGGGTTGCATTAAACGTGCAGTATTGCGTCGGAAACTACTGCTGGACTGCCAAGAATGGGTCAAAACACACACATTTTGAAGCGTTACTCTCCCTTGACAGAAGTTGGCATCGTGCCTTTTGTGTTCAATCGCGATGCAATTCCGGTATTTCATCGTCAATGTGAAGGTCCAAGGGTTACAGTAAACCTGCAGTGGTGCATCGGAAACTACTACTAAACTCCCAGCAATGGTTAAAATCACAGGCTGTTTGAAGCGTTGCTCCCCCTGTACAGAAGTTGGCCTCGCGCCTTTTGTATTGAATCCTGATGCAATTCCTGTGTTTCATCATCAATGTCAAGATCCAAGGGTTACATTAAACGTGCGGTATTGCGTCGGAAACTGCTGCGGGACTGCCAAGAATGGGTCAAAACACACACAGTTTGAAGCGTTACTCTCCCTTGACAGAAGTTGGCATCGTGCCTTTTGTGTTCAATCGCAATGCATTTCCGGTATTTCAACGTCAATGTGAAGGTCCAAGGGTTACAGTAAACCTGCAGTGGAGCATCGGAAACTACTACTAAACTCCCAGCAATGGTTAAAATCACAGGCTGTTTGAAGCGTTTCTCCCCTGTACAGAAGTTGGCCTCGCGCCTTTTGTATTGAATCCCGATGCAATTCCTGTGTTTCATCATCAATGTCAAGATCCAAGGGTTACATTAAACGTGCAGTATTGCGTCGGAAACTACTGCTGGACTGCCAAGAATGGGTCAAAACACACACAATTTGAAGCGTTACTCTCCCTTGACAGAAGTTGGCATCGTGCCTTTTGTGTTCAATCGCGATGCAATTCCGTATTTCATCGTCAATGTGAAGGTCCAAGGGTTAGAGTAAACCTGCAGTGGTGCATCGGAAACTACTACTAAACTTCCAGCAATGGTTAAAATCACAGGCTGTTTGAAGCGTTGCTCCCCCTGTACAGAAGTTGGCCTCGCGCCTTTTGTATTGAATCCCGATGCAATTCCTGTGTTTCATTATCAATATCAAGATCCAAGGGTTACATTAAACGTGCAGTTTTGCGTCGGAAACTACTGCTGGACTGCCAAGAATGGGTCAAAACACACACAGTTTGAAGCGTTACTCTCCCTTGACAGAAGTTGGCATCGTGCCTTCTCTGTTCAATCGCGATGCAATTCCGGTATTTCATCGTCAATGTGAAGGTCCAAGGGTTACAGTAAACCCGCAGTGGTGCATCGGAAACTACTACTAAACTCCCAGCAATGGTTAAAATCACAGGCTGTTTGAAGCGTTTCTCCCCCTGTACAGAAGTTGGCCTCGCGCCTTTTGTATTGAATCCCGATGCAATTCCTGTGTTTCATCATCAATGCCAAGATCCAAGGGTTACATTAAACGTGCAGTATTGCGTCGGAAACTACTGCTGGACTGCCAAGAATGGGTCAAAACACACACAGTTTGAAGCGTTACTCTCCCTTGACAGAAGTTGGCATCGTGCCTTTTGTGTTCAATCGCGATGCAATTCCGGTATTTCATCGTCAATGTGAAGGTCCAAGGGTTACAGTAAACCTGCAGTGGAGCATCGGAAACCACTACTAAACTACCAGCAATGGTGAAAATCACAGGCTGTTTGAAGCGTTTCTCCCCCTGTACAGAAGTTGGCCTCGCGCCTTTTGTATTGAATCCCGATGCAATTCCTGTGTTTCATCATCAATGTCAAGATCCAAGGGTTACATTAAACGTGCAGTATTGCGTCGGAAACTACTGCTGGACTGCCAAAATGGGTCAAAACACACACAATTGAAGCGTTACTCTCCCTTGACAGAAGTTGGCATCGTGCCTTTTGTGTTCAATCGCGATGCAATTCCGGTATTTCATCGTCAATGTGAAGGTCCAAGGGTTACAGTAAACCTGCAGTGGTGCACCGGAAACTACTACTAAACTCCCAGCAATGGTTAAAATCACAGGCTGTTTGAAGCGTTTCTCCCCCTGTACAGAAGTTGGGCTCGCACTTTTTGTATTGAATCCCGATGCAATTCCTGTGTTTCATCATCAATGTCAAGATCCAAGGGTTACATTAAACGTGCAGTATTGCGTCGGAAACTACTGCGGGACTGCCAAGAATGGGTCAAAACACACACAGTTTGAAGCGTTACTCTCCCTTGACAGAAGTTGGCATCGTGCCTTTTGTGTTCAATCGCGATGCAATTGCGGTTTTTCATCGTCAATGTGAAGGTCCAAGGGTTACAGTAAACCTGCAGTGGTGCATCGGAAACTACTACTAAACTCCCAGCAATGGTTAAAATCACAGGCTGTTTGAAGCGATTCTCCCCCTGTACAGAAGTTGGCATCGCGCCGTTTGTATTGAATCCCAATGCAATTCCTGTGTTTCATCATCAATGTCAAGATCCAAGGGTTACATTAAACGTGCAATATAGCGTCGGAAACTACTGCTGGACTGCCAAGAATGGGTCAAAACACACACAATTTGAAGCGTTACTCTCCCTTGACAGAAGTTGGCATCGTGCCTTTTGTGTTCAATCGCGATGCGATTCCGGTATTTCATCGTCAATGTGAAGGTCCAAGGGTTACAGTAAACCTGCAGTGGTGCATCGGAAACTACTACTAAACTCCCAGCAATGGTTAAAATCACAGGCTGTTTGAAGCGGTTCTCCCCCTGTACAGAAGTTGGGCTCGCACTTTTTGTATTGAATCCCGATGCAATTCCTGTGTTTCATCATCAATGTCAAGATCCAAGGGTTACATTAAACGTGCAGTATTGCGTCGGAAACAACTGCTGGACTGCCAAGAATGGGTCAAAACACACACAGTTTGAAGCGTTACTCTCCCCTGACAGAAGTTGGCATCGTGCCTTTTGTGTTCAATCGCAATGCAATTCCGGTATTTCATCGTCAATGTGAAGGTCCAAGGGTTACAGTAAACCTGCAGTGGTGCATCGGAAACTACTACTAAACTCCCAGCAATGGTTAAAATCACAGGCTGTTTGAAGCGTTTCTCCCCCTGTACAGAAGTTGGCCTCGCGCCTTTTGTATTCAATCCCGATGAAATTCCTGTGTTTCATCATCAATGTCAAGATCCAAGGGTTACATTAAACGTGCAGTATTGCGTCGGAAACTACTGCTGGACTGCCAAGAATGGGTCAAAACACCCACAATTTGAAGCGTTACTCTCCCTTGACAGAAGTTGGCATCGTGCCTTTTGTGTTCAATCGCGATGCAATTCCGGTATTTCATAGTCAATGTGAAGGTCCAAGGGTTACAGTAAACCTGCAGTGGTGCATCGGAAACTACTACTAAATTCCCAGCAATGGTTAAAATCACAGGCTGTTTGAAGCGTTTCTCCCCCTGTACAGAAGTTGGGCTCGCACTTTTTGTATTGAATCCCGATGCAATTCCTGTGTTTCATCATCAATGTCAAGATCCAAGGGTTACACTAAACGTGCAGTATTGCGTCGGAAACTACTGCGGGACTGCCAAGAATGGTCAAAACACACACAGTTTGAAGCGTTACTCTCCCTTGACAGAAGTTGGCATCGTGCCTTTTGTGTTCAATCGCAATGCAATTCCGGTATTTCATCGTCAATGTGAAGGTCCAAGGGTTACAGTAAACCTGCAGTGGAGCATCGGAAACTACTACTAAACTACCAGCAATGGTTAAAATCACAGGCTGTTTGAAGCGTTTCTAGCCCTGTACAGAAGTTGGCCTCGCTCCTTTTGTATTGAATCCCGATGCAATTCCTGTGTTTCATCATCAATGTCAAGATCCGAGGGTTACGTTAAACGTGCAGTATTGCGTCGGAAACTACTGCTGGACTGCCAAGAATGGGTCAAAACACACACAGTTTGAAGCGTTACTCTCCCTTGACAGAAGTTGGCATTGTGCCTTTTGTGTTCAATTGCGATGCAATTCCGGTATTTCATCGTCAATGTGAAGGTCCAAGGGTTACAGTAAACCTGAAGTGGTGCATCGGAAACTACTACTAAACTCCCAGCAATGGTTAAAATCACAGGCTGTTTGAAGCGTTGCTCCCCCTGTACAGAAGTTGGCCTCGCGCCTTTTGTATTGAATCCCAATGCAATTCCTGTGTTTCATCATCAATGTCAAGATCCAAGGGTTACATTAAACGTGCAGTATTGCGTCGGAAACTACTGCTGGACTGCCAAGAATGGGTCAAAACACACACAGTTTGAAGCGTTACTCTCCCTTGACAGAAGTTGGCATCGTGCCTTTTGTGTTCAATCGCGATGCAATTCCGGTATTTCATCGTCAATGTGAAGGTCCAAGGGTTACAGTAAACCTGCAGTGGTGCATCGGAAACTACTACTAAACTCCCAGCAATGGTTAAAATCACAGGCTGTTTGAAGCGTTGCTCCCCTGTACAGAAGTTGGCCTCGCGCCTTTTGTATTGAATCCCGATGCAATTCCTGTGTTTCATCATCAATGTCAAGATCCAAGGGTTACATTAAACGTGCAGTATTGCGTCGGAAACTACTGCGGGACTGCCAAGAATGGGTCAAAACACACACAGTTTGAAGCGTTACTCTCCCTTGACAGAAGTTGGCATCGTGCCTTTTGTGTTCAATCGCGATGCAATTGCGGTTTTTCATCGTCAATGTGAAGGTCCAAGAGTTACAGTAAACCTGCAGTGGTGCATCGGAAACTACTACTAAACTCCCAGCAATGGTTAAAATCACAGGCTGTTTGAAGCGATTCTCCCCCTGTACAGAAGTTGGCCTCCCGCCGTTTGTATTGAATCCCAATGCAATTCCTGTGTTTCATCATCAATGTCAAGATCCAAGGGTTACATTAAACGTGCGGTATTGCGTCGGAAACTACTGCGGGACTGCCAAGAATGGGTCAAAACACACACAGTTTGAAGCGTTACTCTCCCTTGACAGAAGTTGGCATCGTGCCTTTTGTGTTCAATCGCAATGCAATTCCGGTATTTCATCGTCAATGTGAAGGTCCAAGGGTTACAGTAAACCTGCAGCGGAGCATCGGAAACTACTACTAAACTACCAGCAATGGTTAAAATCACAGGCTGTTTGAAGCGTTTCTCCCCCTGTACAGAAGTTGGCCTCGCGCCTTTTGTATTGAATCCCGATGCAATTCCTGTGTTTCATCATCAATGTTTAGATCCAAGGGTTACATTAAACGTGCAGTATTGCGTCGGAAACTACTGCTGGACTGCCAAGAATGGGTCAAAACACACACAATTTGAAGCGTTACTCTCCCTTGACAGAAGTTGGCATCGTGCCTTTTGTGTTCAATCGCGATGCAATTCCGGTATTTCATCGTCAATGTGAAGGTCCAAGGGTTAGAGTAAACCTGCAGTGGTGCATCGGAAACTACTACTAAACTCCCAGCAATGGTTAAAATCACAGCCTGTTTGAAGCGTTGCTCCCCCTGTACAGGAGTTGGCCTCGCGCCTTTTGTATTGAATCCCGATGCAATTCCCGTGTTTCATCATCAATGTCAAGATCTAAGGGTTACATTAAACGTGCGGTATTGCGTCGGAAACTACTGCGGGACTGCCAAGAATGGGTCAAAACACACACAGTTTGAAGCGTTACTCTCCCTTGACAGAAGTTGGCATCGTGCCTTTTGTGTTCAATCGCGATGCAATTCCGGTATTTCATCGTCAATGTGAAGGTCCAAGGGTTACAGTAAACCTGCAGTGGTGCATCGGAAACTACTACTAAACTCCCAGCAATGGTTAAAATAACAGGCTGTTTGAAGCGTTTCTCCCCCTGTACAGAAGTTGGCCTCGCGCCTTTTGTATTGAATCCTGATGCAATTCCTGTGTTTCATCATCAATGTCAAGATCCAAGGGTTACATTAAACGTGCAGTATTGCGTCGGAAACTACTGCTGGACTGCCAAGAATGGGTCAAAACATACACAATTTGAAGCGTTACTCTCCCTTGACAGAAGTTGGCATCGTGCCTTTTGTGTTCAATCGCGATGCAATTCCGGTATTTCATCGTCAATGTGAAGGTCCAAGGGTTAGAGTAAACCTGCAGTGGTGCATCGGAAACTACTACTAAACTCCCAGCAATGGTTAAAATCACAGGCTGTTTGAGGCGTTGCTCCCCCTGTACAGAAGTTGGCCTCGCGCCTTTTGTATTGAATCCCGATGCATATCCTGTCTCATTATCAATGTCAAGATCCAAGGGTTACATTAAACGTGCAGTTTTGCGTCGGAAACTACTGCTGGACTGCCAAGAATGGGTCAAAACACACACAGTTTGAAGCATTACTCTCCCTTGACAGAAGTTGGCATCGTGCCTTTTGTGTTCAATCGCGATGCAATTCCGGTATTTCATCGTCAATGTGAAGGTCCAAGGGTTACAGTAAACCTGCAGTGGTGCATCGGAAACTACTACTAAACTCCTAGCAATGGTTAAAATCACAGGCTGTTTGAAGCGTTTCTCCCCCTGTACAGAAGTTGGCCTCGCGCCTTTTGTATTAAATCCCGATGCAATTCCTGTGTTTCATCATCAATGCCAAGATCCAAGGGCTACATTAAACGTGCAGTATTGCTTCGGAAACTACTGCTGGACTGCCAAGAATGGGTCATAACACACACAGTTTGAAGCGTTACTCTCCCTTGACAGAAGTTGGCATCGTGCCTTTTGTGTTCAATCGCGATGCAATTCCGGTATTTCATCGTCAATGTGAAGGTCCAAGGGTTACAGTAAACCTGCAGTGGAGCATCGGAAACTACTACTAAACTACCAGCAATGGTTAAAATCACAGGCTGTTTGAAGCGTTT
>NW_025728437.1:0-109417 GCF_021461385.2 Schistocerca piceifrons
TCATCAATAAGATGGTCAGAGGGATACAGTAAACCTGAAGTGAAGCATCGGAATCTATAACTAGTTTCCCAGGAATGGTTCAAAGCATAGACAGTAAGAAGAGCCAGTCTTCTTGTACTTGGGTCGGCATTGTGCCTCTTGTATTTAATTCGGATGCAATTTCTGTGTTTCATCGCCAATAAGAAGGTCCGAGGGATACAGTAAACCTGAAGTGAAGCATCGGAATCTATAACTAGTCTCACAGGAAAGGTTCAAACATAGACAGTAGGAAGAGTCAGTCTTCTTGTACTTAAGTCGGCATTGTGACGTTTGTATTTAATTGCGATGCAATTTCTGTGTGTTATCGTCAATACGAAGGTCACAGGGATACAGTAAACCTGAAGTGAAGCATCGGAATCCATAACTAGTGTCACAGAAATGGTTCAAAACATAGACAGTAAGAAGAGCCAGTCTTCTTGTACTTGAGTCGGCATAGTGCCTTTTTTATTTAATTCCGATGCAATTTCTGTGTTTCATCGTCAATAAGAATGTCAGAGCGATACAATAAACATGAAGTGAAGCATCGGAATCTATAACTATTGTCACAGGAATGGTTCAAAGCATGAACAGTAAGAAGAGTCAGTTTTCTTGTACTTAGGTCGGCATTGTGCCTTTTGTATTTAATTCCGATGCAATTTCAGTGTTTCATCGTCAATAAGAAGGTCAGAGGGATACAGTAAACCTGAAGTGAAGCATCGGAATCTATAACTAGTGTCACAGGAATGGTTCATAACATAGACAGTAAGAAGAGCCAGTTTTCTTGTACTTTAATCGGCATTGTACCCTTTGTATGTAATTCCGATTAATTTTCTGTGTTTGATCGTCAATACGTAGGTCAGAGGGATACAGTAAACCTGAAGTGAAGCATCGGAATCTATAACTAGTGTCACAGGAATGGTTCAAAACATAGACAGTAGGAAGAGTCAGTTTTCTTGTACTTAAGTCGGCATTGGGACTTTTGTATATAATTACGATGCAATTTCTGTGTTTCATCGTCAATAAGAAGGTCAGAGGGATACAGTAAACCTGAAGTGAAGCCTCGGAATCTATAACTAGTGTCACAGAAATGGTTCAAAACATAGACAGTAAGAAGAGCCAGACTTCTTGTACTTGAGTCGGCATTGTGCCTTTTGTATTTAATCCCGAAGCAATTTATGTGTTTCTTCGTCAATAAGATGGTCAGAGGAATACAGTAAACCTGAAGTGAAGTATCGGAATCTGTAAGTAGTGTCACAGGAATGGTTCAAAACATGAACCGTAAGAAGAGGCAGTTTTCTTGTACTTAGGTCGTCATTGTGCCTTTTGTATTTAATTCCGATGCAATTTCTGTGTTTCATCGTCAATACGAAGGTCAGAGGGATACAGTAAACCTGAAGTGAAGCATCGGAATCTATAACTAGTGTCACAGGAATATTTCAAAACATAGACAGTAAGAAGAGTCAGTTTTCTTGTACTTCTGTCGGCATTGTGCCTTTTGTATGTCATTCCGATGCAATTTCTGTTTTTCATCGTCAATAAGAAGGTCAGAGGGATACAGTAAACCTGAAGTGAAGCATCGGAATCTATATCTAGTGTCACAGGAATGGTTCAAACCATAGTCAGTAAGAAGAGTCAGTGTTCTTGTACTGAAGTCGGCATTGTGCCTTTTGTATTTAATTCCGATGCAATTTCTGTGTTTCATCGTCAATAAGAAGGTCAGAGGGATACAGTAAACCTGAAGTGAAGCATCGGAATCTATAACTAGTGTCACAGAAATGGTTCAAAACATAGACAGTAAGAAGAGCCAGTCTTCTTGTACTTGAGTCGGCATTGTGCCTTTTGTATTTAATTCCGATGCAATTTATGTGTTTCTTCATCTATAAGATGGTCAGAGGGATACAGTAAACCTGAAGTGAAGCAACGGAATCTATAACTAGTGTCCCAGGAATGGTTCAAAACGTAGGCAGTAAGAAGAGCCAGTCTTCTTGTACTTGGGTCGGCATTGTGCCTCTTGTATTTAATTCGGATGCAATTTCTGTGTTTCATCGTCAATAAGAAGGTCAGAGGGATACAGTAAACCTGAAGTGAAGCATCGGAATCTATAACTAGTGTCACAGGAAAGGTTCAAACATAGACAGTAGGAAGAGTCAGTCTTCTTGTACTTAAGTCGGCATTGTGACTTTTGTATTTAATTGCGATGCAATTTCTGTGTGTTATCGTCAATAAGAAGGTCACAGGGATACAGTAAACCTGAAGTGAAGCATCGGAATCCATAACTAGTGTCACAGAAATGGTTCAAAACATAGACAGTAAGAAGAGCCAGTCTTCTTGTACTTGAGTCGGCATAGTGCCTTTTGTATTTAATTCCGTTGCAATTTCTGTGTTTCATCGTCAATAAGAAGGTCAGAGCGATGCAGTAAACCTGAAGTGAAGCATCAGAATCTATAACTAGTGTCACAGGAATGGTTCAAAACATGAACAGTAAGAAGAGTCAGTTCTCTTGTACTTAGCTCGGCATTGTGCCTTTTGTATTTAATTCCGATGCAATTTCAGTGTTTCATCGTCAATAAGAAGGTCAGAGGGATACAGTAAACCTGAAGTGAAGCATCGGAATCTATAACTAGTGTGACAGAAATGGTTCAAAACATAGACAGTAAGAAGAGCCAGTCTTCTTGTACTTGAGTCGGCATTGTGCCTTTTGTATTTAATTCCGATGCAATTTATGTGTTTCTTCATCTATAAGATGGTCAGAGGGATACAGTAAACCTGAAGTGAAGCATCGGAATCTATAACTAGTGTCCCAGGAATGGTTCAAAACGTAGGCAGTAAGAAGAGCCAGTCTTCTTGTACTTGGGTCGGCATTGTGCCTCTTGTATTTAATTCGGATGCAATTTCTGTGTTTCATCGTCAATAAGAAGGTCAGAGGGATACAGTAAACCTGAAGTGAAGCATCGGAATCTATAACTAGTGTCACAGGAAAGGTTCAAACATAGACAGTAGGAAGAGTCAGTCTTCTTGTACTTAAGTCGGCATTGTGACTTTTGTATTTAATTGCGATGCAATTTCTGTGTGTTATCGTCAATAAGAAGGTCACAGGGATACAGTAAACCTGAAGTGAAGCATCGGAATCCATAACTAGTGTCACAGAAATGGTTCAAAACATAGACAGTAAGAAGAGCCAGTCTTCTTGTACTTGAGTCGGCATAGTGCCTTTTGTATTTAATTCGGATGCAATTTCTGTGTTTGATCGTCAATAAGAAGGTCAGAGGGATACAGTATACCTGAAGTGAAGCATCGGAATCTATAACTAGTGTCACAGGAAAGGTTCAAAACATAGACAGTAGGAAGAGTCAGTTTTCTTGTATTTAAGTCGGCATTGTGACTTTTGCATTTAATTGCGATGCAATTTCTGTGTTTCATCGTCAATAAGAAGGTCAGAGGGATACAGTAAACCTGAAGTGAAGCATCGGAATCTATAACTAGTGTCACAGAAATGGTTCAAAACATAGACAGTAAGAAGAGCCAGACTTCTTGTACTTGAGTCGGCATTGTGCCTTTTGCATTTAATCCCGAAGCAATTTATGTGTTTCTTCGTCAATAAGATGGTCAGAGGAATACAGTAAACCTGAAGTGAAGTATCGGAATCTGTAAGTAGTGTCACAGGAATGGTTCAAAACATGAACCGTAAGAAGAGGCAGTTTTCTTGTACTTAGGTCGTCATTGTGCCTTTTGTATTTAATTCCGATGCAATTTCTGTGTTTCATCGTCAATACGAAGGTCAGAGGGATACAGTAAACCTGAAGTGGAGCATCGGAATCTATAACTAGTCTCACAGGAATATTTCAAAACATAGACAGTAAGAAGAGTCAGTTTTCTTGTACTTATGTCGGCATTGTGCCTTTTGTATGTCATTCCGATGCAATTTCTGTTTTTCATCGTCAATAAGAAGGTCAGAGGGATACAGTAAACCTGAAGTGAAGCATCGGAATCTATATCTAGTGTCACAGGAATGGTTCAAACCATAGTCAGTAAGAAGAGTCAGTGTTCTTGTACTGAAGTCGGCATTGTGAATTTTGTATTTAATTCCGATGCAATTTCTGTGTTTCATCGTCAATAAGAAGGTCAGAGGGATACAGTAAACCTGAAGTGAAGCATCGGAATCTATAACTAGTGTCACAGAAATGGTTCAAAACATAGACAGTAAGAAGGGCCAGTCTTCTTGTACTTGAGTCGGCATTGTGCCTTTTGTATTTAATTCCGATGCAATTTATGTGTTTCTTCATCTATAAGATGGTCAGAGGGATACAGTAAACCTGAAGTGAAGCAACGGAATCTATAACTAGTGTCCCAGGAATGGTTCAAAACGTAGGCAGTAAGAAGAGCCAGTCTTCTTGTACTTGGGTCGGCATTGTGCCTCTTGTATTTAATTCGGATGCAATTTCTGTGTTTCATCGTCAATAAGAAGGTCAGAGGGATACAGTAAACCTGAAGTGAAGCATCGGAATCTATAACTAGTGTCACAGGAAAGGTTCTAACATAGACAGTAGGAAGAGTCAGTCTTCTTGTACTTAAGTCGGCATTGTGACTTTTGTATTTAATTGCGATGCAATTTCTGTGTGTTATCGTCAATAAGAAGGTCACAGGGATACAGTAAACCTGAAGTGAAGCATCGGAATCCATAACTAGTGTCACAGAAATGGTTCAAAACATAGACAGTAAGAAGAGCCAGTCTTCTTGTACTTGAGTCGGCATAGTGCCTTTTGTATTTAATTCCGTTGCAATTTCTGTGTTTCATCGTCAATAAGAAGGTCAGAGCGATACAGTAAACCTGAAGTGAAGCATCAGAATCTATAACTAGTGTCACAGGAATGGTTCAAAACATGAACAGTAAGAAGAGTCAGTTCTCTTGTACTTAGCTCGGCATTGTGCCTTTTGTATTTAATTCCGATGCAATTTCAGTGTTTCATCGTCAATAAGAAGATCGGAGGGATACAGTAAACCTGAAGTGAAGCATCGGAATTTATAACTAGTGTCACAGAAATGGTTCAAAACATAGACAGTAAGAAGAGCCAGTCTTCTTGTACTTGAGTCGGCATTGTGCCTTTTGTATTTAATTCCGATGCAATTTATGTGTTTCTTCATCTATAAGATGGTCAGAGGGATACAGTAAAGCTGAAGTGAAGCATCGGAATCTATAACTAGTGTCCCAGGAATGGTTCAAAACGTAGGCAGTAAGAAGAGCCAGTCTTCTTGTACTTGGGTCGGCATTGTGCCTCTTGTATTTAATTCGGATGCAATTTCTGTGTTTCATCGTCAATAAGAAGGTCAGAGGGATACAGTAAACCTGAAGTGAAACATCGGAATCTATAACTAGTGTCACAGGAAAGGTTCAAACATAGACAGTAGGAAGAGTCAGTCTTCTTGTACTTAAGTCGGCATTGTGACTTTTGTATTTAATTGCGATGCAATTTCTGTGTGTTATCGTCAATAAGAAGGTCACAGGGATACAGTAAACCTGAAGTGAAGCATCGGAATCCATAACTAGTGTCACAGAAATGGTTCAAAACATAGACAGTAAGAAGAGCCAGTCTTCTTGTACTTGAGTCGGCATAGTGCCTTTTGTATTCAATTCGGATGCAATTTCTGTGTTTCATCGTCAATATGAAGGTCAGAGGGATACAGTAAACCTGAAGTGAAGCATCGGAATCTATAACTAGTGTCACAGGAAAGGTTCAAAACATAGACAGTAGGAAGAGTCAGTCTTCTTGTATTTAAGTCGGCATTGTGACTTTTGCATTTAATTGCGATGCAATTTCTGTGTTTCATCGTCAATAAGAAGGTCACAGGGATACAGTAAACCTGAAGTGAAGCATCGGAATTTATATCTAGTGTCACAGAAGTGGTTCAAAACATAGACTGTAAGAAGGGCAAGTCTTCTTGTACTCGGGTCGGCATAGTGCCTTTTGTATTTAATTCGGATGCAATTTCTGTGTTTCATCGTCAATAAGAAGGTCAGAGGGATACAGTAAACCTGAAGTGAAGCATCGGAATCTATAACTAGTGTCACAGGAATGGCTCAAATCATGAACAGTAAGAAGAGTCAGTTTTCTTGTACTTAGGTCTGCATTGTGCATTTGTATTTAATTCCGATGCAATTTCTGTGTTTCATCGTCAATTAGAAGGGCAGAGGGATACAGTAAACCTGAAGTGAAGCATCGGAATATATAACTAGTGTCACAGGAATGGTTCAAAACATAGACAGTAAGAAGAAACAGTTTTCTTGTACTTAAGTCGGGATTGTGCCTTTTGTATGTCATTCCGATGCAATTTCTGTGTTTCATCGTCAATAAGAAGGTCAGAGGGATACAGTAAACCTGAAGTGAAGCATCGGAATCCATAACTAGTGTCACAGGAATGGTTCAAAACATAGACAGTAAGAAGAGCCAGTCTTTTTGTACTTGAGTCGCCAGTGTGCCTTTTGTATTTAATTCCGATGAGTTTTCTGTGTTTGGTCGTCAATAAGAAGGTCAGAGGGATACAGTAAACCTGAAGTGAAGCATCGGAATCTATATCTAGTGACACAGGAATGGTTCAAACCATAGTCAGTAAGACGAGTCAGTGTTCTTGTACTGAAGTCGGCATTGTGCCTTTTGTATTCCATTCCGATGCAATTACTGTGCTTCATCGTCTATAAGAAGGTCAGAGGGATACAGAAAACCTGAAGTGAAGCATCGGAATCTATCACTAGTGTCACAGGAATGGTTCAAGACATAGACAATAAGAAGAGTCAGTGTTTTTGTACTTCAGTCGGCATTGTGCCTTTTGTATTTAATTCCGATGCAATTTCTGTGTTTCATCGTCAATACGAAGCTCAGAGGGATACAGTAAACCTGAAGTGAAGCATCGGGATCTATAACTAGTGTCACAGGAATGGTTCAAAACATAGACAGTGAGAAGGGTCAGTCTTCTTGTACTTAAGTCGGCATTGTGCCTTTTGTATTTAATTCCGATGCAATTTACGTGTTTCATCGTCAATAAGAAGGTCAGAGGGATACAGTAAACCTGAAGTGAAATATCGGAATCTAGTGTCACAGAAAAGGTTCAAAACATAGACAGTAGAAAGAGTCAGGCTTCTTTTACTTAAGTCGGGATTGTGCCTATTGTATTTAATTCCGATGCAATTTCTGTGTTTCATCGTCAATAAGAAGGTCAGATTGATACCGAAAAAGTGAAGTGAAGCATCGGAATCTATAACTAGTGTCACAGGAATGCTTCAAAACATAGACAGTAAGAATCAGTCTTCTTGTACTTGGGTCGGCATAGTGCCTTTTGTATTTAATTCCGATGCAATTTCTGTGTGTCGTCGTCAATAAGAAGGTCAGAGGGATACAGTAAACCTGAAGTGAAGTATCGGAATCTATAACTAGTGTCACAGGAATGGCTCAAATCATGAACAGTAAGAAGAGTCAGTTTTCTTGTACTTAGGTCGGCATTGTGCATTTGTATTTAATTTCGATGCAATTTCTGTGTTTCATCGTGAATTAGAAGGGCAGAGGGATACAGTAAACCTGAAATGAAGCATCGGAATATATAACTAGTGTCACAGGAAGGGTTCAAAACATAGACAGTAATAAGAGTCAATTTTCTTGTACTTAAGTCGGGATTGTGCCTTTTGTATGTCATTCCGATGCAATTTCTGTGTTTCATCGTCAATAAGAAGGTCAGAGGGATACAGTAAACCTGAAGTGAAGCATCGGAATCCATAACTAGTGTCACAGGAATGGTTCAAAACATAGACAGTAAGAAGAGCCAGTCTTTTTGTATTTGAGTCGCCAGTGTGCCTTTTGTATTTAATTCCGATGAGTTTTCTGTGTTTGATCGTCAATAAGAAGGTCAGAGGGATACAGTAAACCTGAAGTGAAGCATCGGAATCTATATCTAGTGACACAGGAATGGTTCAAACCATTGTCAGTAAGAAGAGTCAGTGTTCTTGTACTGAAGTCGGCATTGTGCCTATTGTATTTAGTTCCGATGCAAATTCTGTGTTGCATCGTCAATACGAAGCTCAGAGGGATACAGTAAACCTGAGGTGAATCATCAGAATCAATAACTAGTGTCACAGGAATGGTTCAAAACATAGACAGTAAGAGGAGTCAGTCTTCTTGTACTTAAGTCGGCTTTGTGCCTTTTGTATTTAATTCCGATGCAATTTCCGTGTTTCATCGTTAATAAGGAGGTCAGAGGGATACAGAAAACCTGATGTGAAGCATCGGAATCTAAAACTAGTGTCACAGGAATGGTTCGAAACATAGACAGTAGGAAGAGTCAGGCTTCTTTTACTTAAGTCGGCATTGTGCCTTTTGTATTAAATTCCGATGCAATTTCTGTGTTTCATCGTCAATAAGAAGGTCAGAGGGATACAGTAAAACTGAAGTGAAGCATCGGAATCTATATTTAGTGTCACAGAAATGGTTCAAACGTAGACAGTAAGAAGCGTCAGTCTTCTTGTACTTCAGTCGGCATTGTGCCTTTTGTATTCCATTCCGATGCAATTACTGTGCTTCATCGTCTATAAGAAGGTCAGAGGGATACAGAAAACCTGAAGTGAAGCATCGGAATCTATCACTAGTGTCACAGGAATGGTTCAAGACATAGACAATAAGAAGAGTCAGTGTTTTTGTACTTCAGTCGGCATTGTGCCTTTTGTATTTAATTCCGATGCAATTTCTGTGTTTCATCGTCAATACGAAGCTCAGAGGGATACAGTAAACCTGAAGTGAAGCATCGGGATCTATAACTAGTGTCACAGGAATGGTTCAAAACATAGACAGTGAGAAGGGTCAGTCTTCTTGTACTTAAGTCGGCATTGTGCCTTTTGTATTTAATTCCGATGCAATTTACGTGTTTCATCGTCAATAAGAAGGTCAGAGGGATACAGTAAACCTGAAGTGAAATATCGGAATCTAGTGTCACAGAAAAGGTTCAAAACATAGACAGTAGGAAGAGTCAGGCTTCTTTTACTTAAGTCGGGATTGTGCCTATTGTATTTAATTCCGATGCAATTTCTGTGTTTCATCGTCAATAAGAAGGTCAGATTGATACCGAAAAAGTGAAGTGAAGCATCGGAATCTATAACTAGTGTCACAGGAATGCTTCAAAACATAGACAGTAAGAATCAGTCTTCTTGTACTTAAGTCGGCATTGTGCCATTTGTATTTAATTCCGATGCAATTTCTGTGTTTCATCGTCAATAAGAAGGTCAGAGGGATACAGTAAACCTGAAGTGAAATATCGGAATCTAGTGTCACAGAAATGGTTCAAAACATAGACAGTAAGAAGAGCCAGACTTCTTGTACTTGAGTCGGCATTGTGTTTTTTGTATTAAATTCCGATGCAATTTATGTGTTTCTTCGTCAATAAGATGGTCAGAGGGATACAGTAAACCTGAAGTGAAGCATCGAAATATATAACTAGTGTCCCAGGAATGGTTCAAAACATAGACAGTAAGAAGAGCCAGTCATCTTGTACTTGGGTCGGCATTGTGCCTCTTGTATTTAATTCGGATGCAATTTCTGTGTTTCATCGTCAATAAGAAGGTCAGAGGGATACAGTAAACCCGAAGTGAAGCATCGGAATCTATAAGTAGTGTCACAGGAAAGGTTCAAAACATAGACACTAGGAAGAGTCAGTCTTCTTGTATTTAAGTCGGCATTGTGACTTTTGCGATGCAATTTCTGTGTTTCATCGTCAATAAGAAGGTCACAGGGATGCAGTAAACCTGAAGTGAAGCATCGGAATTTATATCTAGTGTCACAGAAATGGTTCAAAACGTAGACAGTAAGAAGGGCCAGTCTTCTTGTACTTGAGTCGGCATAGTGCCTTTTGTATTTAATTCCGATGCAATTTCTGTGTGTCGTCGTCAATAAGAAGGTCAGAGGGATACAGTAAACCTGAAGTGAAGTATCGGAATCTATAACTAGTGTCACAGGAATGGTTCAAAGCATGAACAGTAAGAAGAGTCAGTTGTCTTGTACTTAGGTCGGCATTGTGCATTTGTATTTAATTCCGATGCAATTTCTGTGTTTCATCGTCAATTAGAAGGGCAGAGGGATACAGTAAACCTGAAGTGAAGCATCGGAATATATAACTAGTGTCACAGGAATGGTTCAAAGCATAGACAGTAAGAAGAGTCAGTTTTCTTGTACTTAAGTCGGGATTGTGCCTTTTGTATGTCATTCCGATGCAATTTCTGTGTTTCATCGTCAATAAGAAGGTCAGAGGGATACAGTAAACCTGAAGTGAAGCATCGGAATCCATAACTAGTGTCACAGGAATGGTTCAAAACATAGACAGTAAGAAGAGCCAGTCTTTTTGTACTTGAGTCGCCAGTGTGCCTTTTGTATATAATTCCGATGAGTTTTCTGTGTTTGATCGTCAATAAGAAGGTCAGAGGGATACAGTAAACCTGAAGTCAAGCATCGGAATCTATATCTAGTGACACAGGAATGGTTTAAACCATAGTCAGTAAGAAGAGTCAGTGTTCTTGTACTGAAGTCGGCATTGTGCCTATTGTATTTAGTTCCGATGCAATTTCTGTGTTGCATCGTCAATACGAAGCTCAGAGGGATACAGTAAACCTGAAGTGAATCATCAGAATCAATAACTAGTGTCACAGGAATGGTTGAAAACATAGACAGTAAGAGGAGTCAGTCTTCTTGTACTTAAGTCGGCTTTGTGCCTTTTGTATTTCATTCCGATGCAATTTCTGTGTTTCATCGTCAATAAGAAGGTCAGAGGGATACAGTAAACCTGAAGTGAAGCATCGGAATCTATAACTAGTGTCACAGGAATGTTTCAAAACATGAACAGTAAGAAGAGCCAGTTCTCTTGTACTTAGCTCGGCATTGTGCCTTTTGTATTTAATTCCGATGCAATTTCTGTGTTTCATCGTCAATAAGAAGGTCAGAGGGATACAGTAAACCTGAAGTGAAGCATCGGAATCTACAACTAGTGTCACAGGAATGGTTCAAAACATAGACAGTCGGAAGAGTCAGTTTTCTTGTACTTAAGTCGGCATTGGGACTTTTGTATATAATTACGATGCAATTTCTGTGTTTCATCGTCAATAAGAAGGTCAGAGGGATACAGTAAACCTGAAGTGAAGCATCGGAATCTATAACTAGTGTCACAGAAATGGTTCAAAACATAGACAGTAAGAAGAGCCAGACTTCTTGTACTTGAGTCGGCATTGTGCCTTTTGTAATTAATCCCGAAGCAATTTATGTGTTTCTTCGTCATTAAGATGGTCAGGGGGATACAGTAAACCTGAAGTGAAGCATCGAAATCTATAACTAGTGTCCCAGGAATGGTTCAAAACATAGACAGTAAGAAGAGCCAGTCATCTTGTACTTGGGTCGGCTTGTGCCTCTTGTATTTAATTCGGATGCAATTTCTGTGTTTCATCGTCAATAAGAAGGTCAGAGGGATACAGTAAACCTGAAGTGAAGCATCGGAATCTATAACTAGTGTCACAGGAAAGGTTCAAATCATAGACAGTAGGAAGAGTCAGTCTTCTTTTATTTAAGTCGGCATTGTGACTTTTGCATTTAATTGCGATGCAATTTCTGTGTTTCATCGTCAATAAGAAGGTCACAGGGATACAGTAAACCTGAAGTGAAGCATCGGAATTTATATCTAGTGTCACAGAAATGGTTCAAAACATAGACTGTAAGAAGGGCAAGTCTTCTTGTACTTGGGTCGGCATAGTGCCTTTTGTATTTAATTCCGATGCAATTTCTGTGTGTCGTCGTCAATAAGAAGGTCAGAGGGATACAGTAAACCTGAAGTGAAGTATCGGAATCTATAACTAGTGTCACAGGAATGGCTCAAATCATGAACAGTAAGAAGAGTCAGTTTTCTTGTACTTAGGTCGGCATTGTGCATTTGTATTTAATTTCGATGCAATTTCTGTGTTTCATCGTCAATTAGAAGGGCAGAGGGATACAGTAAACCTGAAATGAAGCATCGGAATATATAACTAGTGTCACAGGAAGGGTTCAAAACATAGACAGTAATAAGAGTCAATTTTCTTGTACTTAAGTCGGGATTGTGCCTTTTGTATGTCATTCCGATGCAATTTCTGTGTTTCATCGTCAATAAGAAGGTCAGAGGGATACAGTAAACCTGAAGTGAAGCATCGGAATCCATAACTAGTGTCACAGGAATGGTTCAAAACATAGACAGTAAGAAGAGCCAGTCTATTTGTACTTGAGTCGCCAGTGTGCCTTTTGTATTTAATTCCGATGAGTTTTCTGTGTTTGATCGTCAATAAGAAGGTCAGAGGGATACAGTAAACCTGAAGTGAAGCATCGGAATCTATATCTAGTGACACAGGAATGGTTCAAACCATTGTCAGTAAGAAGAGTCAGTGTTCTTGTACTGAAGTCGGCATTGTGCCTTTTGTATTTAGTTCCGATGCAATTTCTGTGTTGCATCGTCAATACGAAGCTCAGAGGGATACAGTAAACCTGAGGTGAATCATCAGAATCAATAACTAGTGTCACAGGAATGGTTCAAAACATAGACAGTAAGAGGAGTCAGTCTTCTTGTACTTAGGTCGGCTTTGTGCCTTTTGTATTTAATTCCGATGCAATTTCCGTGTTTCATCGTTAATAAGGAGGTCAGAGGGATACAGAAAACCTGATGTGAAGCATCGGAATCTAAAACTAGTGTCACAGGAATGGTTCGAAACATAGACAGTAGGAAGAGTCAGGCTTCTTTTACTTAAGTCGGCATTGTGCCTTTTGTATTAAATTCCGATGCAATTTCTGTGTTTCATCGTCAATAAGAAGGTCAGAGGGATACAGTAAAACTGAAGTGAAGCATCGGAATCTATATTTAGTGTCACAGAAATGGTTCAAACGTAGACAGTAAGAAGCGTCAGTCTTCTTGTACTTAAGTCGGCATTGTGCCTTTTGTATTCCATTCCGATGCAATTACTGTGCTTCATCGTCTATAAGAAGGTCAGAGGGATACAGAAAACCTGAAGTTAAGCATCGGAATCTATCACTAGTGTCACAGGAATGGTTCAAGACATAGACAATAAGAAGAGTCAGTGTTTTTGTACTTAAGTCGGCATTGTGCCTTTTGTATTTAATTCTGATGCAATTTCTGTGTTTCATCGTCAATACGAAGCTCAGAGGGATACAGTAAACCTGAAGTGAAGCATTGGGATCTATAACTAGTGTCACAGGAATGGTTCAAATCATAGACAGTGAGAAGGGTCAGTCTTCTTGTACTTAAGTCGGCATTGTGCCTTTTGTATTTAATTCCGATGCAATTTACGTGTTTCATCGTCAATAAGAAGGTCAGAGGGATACAGTAAACCTGAAGTGAAATATCGGAATCTAGTGTCACAGATATGGTTCAAAACATAGACAGTAGGAAGAGTCAGGCTTCTTTTACTTAAGTCGGGATTGTGCCTATTGTATTTAATTCCGATGCAATTTCTGTGTTTCATCGTCAATAAGAAGGTCAGATTGATACCGAAAAAGTGAAGTGAAGCATCGGAATCCATAACTAGTGTCACAGGAATGGTTCAAAACATAGACAGTAAGAAGAGTCAGTCTTCTTGTACTTAAGTCGGCATTGTGCCTTTTGTATTTAATTCCGATGCAATTTCTGTGTTTCATCGTCAATAAGAAGGTCACAGGGATACAGCAAACCTGAAGTGAAGCATCGGAATTTATATCTAGTGTCACAGAAATGGTTCAAAACGTAGACAGTAAGAAGGGCCAGTCTTCTTGTACTTGAGTCGGCATAGCGCCTTTTGTATTTAATTCCGATGCAATTTCTGTGTGTCGTCGTCAATAAGAAGGTCACAGGGATACAGCAAACCTGAAGTGAAGTATCGGAATCTATAACTAGTGTCACAGGAATGGTTCAAAACATGAACAGTAAGAAGAGTCAGTTTTCTTGTACTTACGTCGGCATTGTGCCTTTTGTATTTAATTCCGATGCAATTTCTGTGTGTCGTTGTCAATAAGAAGGTCACAGGGATACAGTAAACCTGAAGTGAAGTATCGGAATCTATAACTAGTGTCACAGGAATGGTTCAAAACATGAACAGTAAGAAGAGTCAGTATTCTTGTACTTACGTCGGCATTGTGCCTTTTGTATTTAATTCCGATGCATTTTCTGTGTTTCATCGTCAATAAGAAGGTCAGAGGGATACAGTAAACCTGAAGTGAAGCATCGGAAAATATAACTAGTGTCACAGGAATGGTTCAAAACATAGACACTAAGAAGAGCCAGTCTTCTTGTACTTGAGTCTCCAGTGTGCCTTTTGTATTTAATTCCGATGAGTTTTCTGTGTTTGATCGTCAATAAGAAGGTCAGAGGGATACAGTAAACCTGAAGTGAAGCATCGGAATCCAAAACTAGTGTCACAGGAATGGTTCAAGACATAGCCAGTAGGAAGAGTCAGGCTTCCTTTACTTAAGTCGGCATTGTGCCTTTTGTATTTAATTCCAATGCAATTTCTGTGTTTGATCGTCAATAAGAAGGTCAGAGGGATACAGAAAAAGTGAAGTGAAGCATCGGAATCCATAACTAGTGTCACAGGAGTGGTTCAAAACATAGACAGTAAGAAGAGTCAGTCTTCTTGTACTTAAGTCGGCATTGTGCCATTTGTATTTAATTCCGATGCAATTTCTGTGCTTCATCATCAATAAGAAGGTCAGCTGGATACAGTAAACTTGAAGTGAAGCATCTGAATCTATTACTAGTGTCACAGGAATGGTTCATAACACAGACAGTAAGAAGAGTTAGTCTTCTTTTACTTGAATCGGCATTGTGCTCTTTGTATGTAATTCCGATGAATGTTCTGTGTTTGATCGTCAATAAGAATGTCACAGGGATACAGTAAACCTGAAGTGAAGCATCGGAATCTATAACTAGTGTCATAGGAAAGGATCAAAACATAGACAGTACGAAGGGTCAGTCTTCTTGTACTTAAGTCGGCATTGTGCCTTTTGTATTTAATTCCGATGCAATATCTGTGTTTCTTCGTCAATAAGAAAGTCAGAGGGATACAGTAAACCTGAAGTGAAGCATCGGAATCCATAACTAGTGTCACAGAAATGGTTCA
Source organism: Schistocerca piceifrons (assembly GCF_021461385.2). Taxonomy (NCBI): domain Eukaryota; kingdom Metazoa; phylum Arthropoda; class Insecta; order Orthoptera; family Acrididae; genus Schistocerca; species Schistocerca piceifrons. Next base: position 15,167 of record NW_025728437.1, read on the forward strand.
AAACATAGACAGTAAGAAGAGCCAGTCTTTTTGAACTTGAGTCGGCATAGTGACTTTTGTATTTAATTCCGATGCAATTTCTGTGTTTCATCGCCAATAAGAAGGTCAGAGGGATACAGTAAACATGAAGTGAAGCATCGGAATCTATATCTAGTGTCACAGGAATGGTTCAAACCAGAGTCAGTATGAAGAGTCTGTGTTCTTGTACTGAAGTCGGCATTGTGCCTTTTGTATTTAATTCCGATGCAATTTCTGTGTTTCATCGTCAATACGAAGCTCAGAGGGATACAGTTAACCTAAAGTGAAGCATCAGAATCTATAACTAGTGTCACAGGAATGGTTCAAAACATAGACAGTAAGAAGCGTCAGTCTTCTTGTACTTAAGTCGGCATTGTGACTTTTGTATTTAATTCCGATGCAATTTACGTGTTTCCTCGTTTATAAGGAGGTCAGAGGGATACAGAAACCTGAAGTGAAGCATCGGAATCTAAAACTAGTGTCACAGGAATGGTTCAAAACATAGACAGTAGGAAGAGTCAGGCTTCTTTTACTTAAGTCGGCATTGTGCCTTTTGTATTTAATTCCGGTGCAATTTCTGTGTTTCATCATCAATAAGAAGGTCAGAGGGATACAGTAAAACTGAAGTGAAGCATCGGAATCTGTAACTAGTGTCACAGTAATGGTTCAAAACATAGACAGTAATAAGAGTCAGTCTTCTTGTACTTAAGTCGGCATTGTGCTTCTGTATTTAATTCCGATTCGATTTCTGTGCTTCATCGTCAACAAGAAGGTCAGCTGGATACAGTAAACTTGAAGTGAAGCATCGGAATCTATAACTAGTGTCACAGGAATGGTTAAAAACAAAGGCAGTAAGAAGAGCCAGTCTTCTTGTACTTGAGTCGGCATTGTGCCTTTTGTATTTAATTCCGGTGCAATTTCTGTGTTTCATCATCAATAAGAAGGTCAGAGGGAAACAGTAAACCTGAAGTGAAGCATCGGAATCTATAACTAGTGTCACAGGAATGGTTCAAACCATAGACAGTAAGAAGAGTCAGTTATCTTGTACTTAAGTCGGCTTTGGGCCTTTTGAATATAATTAAGATGCAATTTCTGTGTTTCATCGTCAATGAGAAGGTCAGAGGGATACAGTAAACCTGAAGTGAAGCATGGTAATCTATATCTAGTGTCACAGAAATGGTTCAAAACATAGACAGTAAGAAGAGCCAGTCTTCTTGTACTTCAGTCGGCATTGTGCCTTTTGTTTTTAACTCCGATGCAATTTATGAGTTTCTTCGTCAATAAGAAGGTCAGAGGGGTACAGTAAACCTAAAGTGAAGCATCGGAATCTATAACTAGTGTCAAAGGAATGGTTCAAGTCATAGACAGTAAGAAGAGCCAGTCTTCTTGTACTTGGGTCGGCATTGTGCCTCTTGTATTTAATTCGGATGCAATTTCTGTGTTCCATCGTCAATAAGAAGGTCAGAGGGATACAGTAAACCTGAAGTGAAGCATCGGAATCTATAACTAGTGTCACAGGAATGGTTCAAACATAGTAAGAAGAGTCAGTTTTCTTGTACTTAAGTCGGCATTGTGCCTTTTGTATTTAATTCCGATGCAATTTCTGTGTTTCATCGTCAATAAGAAGGTCACAGGGATACAGTAAACCTGAAGTGAAGCATCGGAATCTATAACTAGTGTCACAGGAATGGTTCAAAATATAGACAGTAAGAAGAGCCAGTCTTCTTGTACTTAAGTCGCCATTGTGCCTTTTGCATTTAATTCCGATGATTTTTCTGTGTTTGATTGTCAATAAGACGGTCAGAGGGATACAGTAAACCTGAAGTAAAGCATCGGAATCTATAACTAGTGTCACAGGAATGGTTCAAAACATAGACATTAAGAAGAGTCAGTCTTCTTGTACTTAAGTCGTCATTGTGCCTTTTGTATTTAATTAAGATGCATTTTCTGTGTTTCATCGTCAATAAGAAGGTGAATGGGATACAGTAAACCTAAAGTGAAGCATCGGAATCTATAACTAGTGTCACAGGAATGGTTCAAAACATAGTAAGAAGAGTCAGTTTTCTTGTACGTAAGTCGGCATTGTGCCTTTTGTATTTAATTCCGATGCAATTTCTGTGTTTCACCGTCAATAAGAAGGTCAGAGGGATACAGTAAACCTGAAGTGAAGCATCGGAATCTATAACTAGTGTTAAAGGAATGGTTCAAAACATAGACAGTAAGAAGAGTCAGTCTTTTTGTACTTAAGTCGGCATTGTGCCTTTTGTATTTAATTCCGATGCGATTTCTGTGTTTCATCGTCATTACGAAGGTCAGAGGGATACAGTAAACCTGAAGTGAAGCATCGGAATCCGTAACTAGTGTCACAGGGATGGTTCAAAACAAAGACAGTACGAAGGGTCAGTTTTCTTGTACTTAAGTCGGCATTGTGCCTTTTGTATGTAATTCCGATGCAATTTCTGTGTTTCATCGTCAATAAGAAGGTCAGAGGGATAAAGTAAACCTGAAGTGAACCATCGGAATCTATAACTAGTGTCACAGGAATGGTTCATAAAATAGACAGTAAGATGAGGCAATTATCTTGTACTTAAGTCGGCATTGTGCCTTTTCTATTTAATTCCGATGCAATTTCTGTGTTTCGACGTCAATAATAAGGTCCAAGGGATACAGTAAACTTGAAGTGAAGCATCGGAATCTAAAACCGGGTTCAGAGAAAAGTTTCAATACATAGACAGTAAGAAGAGCCAGTCTTCTTGTACATATGTCGGCATTGTGAGTTTTGTATTTAATTCCGATGCAATTTCTGTGCTTCATCGTCAACAAGAAGGTCAGCTGGATACGGTAAACCTGAAGTGAAGCATCGGAAGCTATAACTAGTGTCACAGGAATGGTTCAAAACATAGACAGTAAGAAGAGTCAGTCTTCATGCACTTAAATCTGCATTGTGCCTTTTGTATATAATTACGAGGCAATTTCTCTGTTTCATCGTCAATAAGAAGCTCAGAGGGATACAGTAAACCTGAAGTGAAGCATCGGAATCTATAACATATGTCACAGGAATGATTCAAAACATAGACAGTAAGAAGAGTCAGTCTTTTTGTACTTAAGTCGGCATTGTGCCTTTTGTGTTTAATTCCGATGCAATATCTGTGTTTCATCGTCAATACGAAGGTCAGAGGGATACAGAAAAAGTGAAGTGAAGCATCGGAATCTATAACTAGTGTCACAGGAATGGTTCAAAACATAGACAGTAAGAAGAGTCAGTCTTCTTGTACTTAGGTCGGCATTGTGCCTTTTGTATTTAATTCCGATGCAATTTCTGTGCTTCATCATCAGTAAGAAGGTCAGCTGGATACAGTAAACTTGAAGTGAAGCATCTGAATCTATAACTAGTGTCACAGGAATGGTTCATAACACAGGCAGTAAGAAGAGCCAGTCTTCTTGTACTTGAATCGGCATTGTGCCCTTTGTATGTAATTCCGATGAATTTTCTGTGTTTGATCGTCAATAAGAATGTCACAGGGATACAGTAAACCTGAAGTGAAGCATCGGAATCTATGACCTGTGTCACAGGAATGGTTCAAAACATAGACAGTAAGAAGAGTCAGTTTTCTTGTCCTTAAGTCGGCATTGTGCCTTATGTATATAATTCCGATGCAATTTCGTTGTTTCATCGTCAATAAGAAGGTCTGCTGGATGCAGTAAACCTGAAGTGAAGCATCGGAATCTATAACTAGTGTCACAGGAACGGTTCAAAACATAGACAGTAAGAAGAGTCAGTCTTCTTGTACTTAAGTCGGCATTGTGCCTTTTCTATATAATTCCGATGCAATTTCTGTGTTACATCGTCAATAAGAAGCTCAGAGGGATACAGTAAACCTGAAGTGAAGCATCGGAATCTATAACTAGTGTCACAGGAATGGTTCAAACATAGTAAGAAGAGTCAGTTTTCTTGTACTTAAGTCGGCATTGTGCCTTCTGTATTTAAATCCGATGCAATTTCTGTGTTTCATTGTCAATAAGAAGGTCACAGGGATACAGTAAACCTGAAGTGAAGCATCGGAATCTATAACTAGTGTCACAGGAATGGTTCAAAATATAGACAGTAAGAAGAGCCAGTCTTCTTGTACTTAAGTCGCCATTGTGCCTTTTGCATTTAATTCCGATGAATTTTCTGTGTTTGATCGTCAATAAGACGGTCAGAGGGATACAGTAAACCTGAAGTGAAGCATCGGAATCTATAACTAGTGTCACAGGAATGGTTCAAAACGTGGACAGTAAGAAGAGTCAGTCTTCTTGTACTTAAGTCGTCATTGTGCCTTTTGTATTTAATTAAGATGCAATTTCTGTGTTTCATCGTCAATAAGAAGGTGAATGGGATACAGTAATCCTGAAGTGAAGCATCGGAATCTGTAACTAGTGTCACAGGAATGGTTCAAAACATAGTAAGAAGAGTCAGTTTTCTTGTACGTAAGTCGGCATTGTGCCTTTTGTACTTAATTCCGATGCAATTTCTGTGTTTCACCGTCAATAAGGAGGTCAGAGGCATACAGTAAACCTGGATACGGTAAACCTGAAGTGAAGCATCGGAAACTATAACTAGTGTCACAGGAATGGTTCAAAACATAGACAGTAAGAAGAGTCAGTCTTCATGCACTTAAATCTGCTATGTGCCTTTTGTATATAATTACGAGGTAATTTCTCTGTTTCATCGTCAATAAGAAGCTCAGAGGGATACAGTAAACCTGAAGTGAAGCATCGGAATCTATAACATATGTCACAGGAATGGTTCAAAACATAGACAGTAAGAAGAGTCAGTCTTTTTGTACTTAAGTCGGCATTGTGCCTTTTGTGTCTAATTCCGATGCAATATCTGTGTTTCATCGTCAATACGAAGGTCAGAGGGATACAGAAAAAGTGAAGTGAAGCATCGGAATCTATAACTAGTGTCACAGGAATGGTTCAAAACATAGACAGTAAGAAGAGTCAGTCTTCTTGTACTTAAGTCGGCATTGTGCCTTTTGTATTTAATTCCGATGCAATTTCTGTGCTTCATCATCAGTAAGAAGGTCAGCTGGATACAGTAAACTTGAAGTGAAGCATCTGAATCTATAACTAGTGTCACAGGAATGGTTCATAACACAGACAGTAAGAAGAGCCAGTCTTCTTGTACTTGAATCGGCATTGTGCCCTTTGTATGTAATTCCGATGAATTTTCTGTGTTTGATCGTCAATAAGAATGTCACAGGGATACAGTAAACCTGAAGTGAAGCATCGGAATCTATGACCTGTGTCACAGGAATGGTTCAAAACATAGACAGTAAGAAGAGTCAGTTTTCTTGTCGACAAGTCGGCATTGTGCCCTATGTATATAATTCCGATGCAATTTCGTTGTTTCATCGTCAATAAGAAGGTCTGCTGGATGCAGTAAACCTGAAGTGAAGCATCGGAATCTATAACTAGTGTCACAGGAATGGTTCAAATCATAGACAGAAAGAAGAGTCAGTCTTCTTGTACTTAAGTCCGCATTGTGCCTTTTATATTTAATTAAGATGCAATTTCTGAGTTTCATCGTCAATAAGAAGTAGAAAGGGATACTGTAAACCTGAAGTGAAGCATCGGAATCTATAACTAGTGTCACAGGAATGGTTCAAAACATAGACAGTAAGAAGTGTCAGTCTTCTTGTACTTAAGTCGGCATTGTGCCTTTTCTATATAATTCCGATGCTATTTCTGTGTTACATCGTCAATAAGAAGCTCAGAGGGATACAGTAGACCTGAAGTGAAGCATCGGAATCTATAACTAGTGTCACAGGAATGGTTCAAACATAGTACGAGGAGTCAGTTTTCTTGTACTTAAGTCGGCATTGTGCCTTTTGTATTTAATTCCGATGCAATTTCTGTGTTTCATCGTCAATAAGAAGGTCAGAGGGATACTGTAAACCTGAAGTGAAGCATCGAAATCCATAACTAGTGTCACAGAAATGGTTCAAAACATAGACAGTAAGAAGAGCCAGACTTCTTGTACTTGAGTCGGCATAGTGCCTTTTGTATTTAATTCCGATGCAGTTTCTGTGTTTCATCGCTAATAAGAAGGTCAGGGGGATACAGTAAACCTGAAGTGAAGCATCGGAATCTAAAACTAGTGTCACAGCAATGGTTCAAATCATAGACACAAAGAAGAGGCATTCTTCTTGTACATAAGTCGGCATTGTGCCTTTTGTATTTAATTCCGATGCAATGTACGTGTTTCATCGTCAATAAGAAGGTCAGAGGAATACAGTAAATTTGAAGTGAAGCATCGGAATCTATAACTAGTGTCACAGGAATGGTTGAAAACATAGACAGTAAGAAGAGTAGTTTTCTTGTACTTAAGTCGGCATTGTGACTTTTGTATTTAATTGCGATGCAATTTCTGTGTTTCATCGTCAATAAGATGGTCACAGGGATACAGTAAACGTGAAGTGAAGCATCGGAATCCAAAACTAGTGTCACAGAAATGGTTCAAAACATAGACAGTAAGAAGAGTCAGTCTTCTTGTACTTGAACCGGCATAGTGCCTTTTGTATTTAATTCCGATGCAATTTCTGTGCTTCGTCGTCAATAAGAAGGTCAGAGGGATACAGTAAACCTGAAGTGAAGCATCGGAATTTATAACTAGTGTCACAGGAATGGTTCAAAACATAAACAGTAGGAAGAGTCAGTATTCTTGTACTTAGGTCGGTATTGTGCCTTTTGTATTTAATTCCGTTGAAATTTCTGTGTTTCATCGTCAGTAAGAAGGTCAGAGGGATACAGTAAACCTGAAGTGAAGCATCGGAATCTATAACTAGTGCCACAGGAATGGTTCAAAACATAGACAGTAAGAAGAGCCAATCTCCTTGTACTTGAGTCGCCAGTGTGCCTTTTGTATTTAATTCCGATGAATTTTCTGTGTTTGATCGTCAATAAGATGGTCAGAGGGATGCAGTAAACATGAAGTGAAGCATCGGAATCTATATCAAGTGTCACAGGAATGCTTCAAATCATAGTCAGTATGAAGAGTCTGTGTTCTTGTACTGAAGTCGGCATTGTGCCTTTTGTATTTAATTCCGATGCAATTGCTGTGTTTCATCGTGAATACGAAGCTCAGAGGGATACAGTAAACCTAAAGTGAAGCATCAGAATCTATAACTAGTGTCACACTAATGGTTCAAAACATAGACAGTAAGAAGGGTCAGTCTTCTTGCACTTAAGTCGGCATTGTGACTTTTGTATTTAATTCCGATGCAATTTACGTGTTTCATCGTTTATAAGGAGGTCAGAGGGATACAGAAACCTGAAGTGAAGCATCGGAATCTAAAACTAGTGTCACAGGAATGGTTCAAAACATAGACAGTAGGAAGAGTCAGGCTTCTTTTACTTAAGTCGGCATTGTGCCTTTTGTATTTAATTCCAATGCAATTTCTGTGTTTCATCGCCAATAAGAAGGTCAGAGGGATACAGTAAAACTGAAGTGAAGCATCGGAATCTATAACTAGTGGCACAGAAATGGTTCAAAACGTAGACAGTAAGAAGAGCCAGTCTTCTTGTACTTCAGTCGGCATTGTGCCTTTTGTATTTAACTCCGATGCAATTGATGTGTTTCTTCGTCAATAAGTAGGTCAGAGGGGTACAGTAAACCTGAAGTGAAGTATCGGAATCTATAACTAGTGTCAAAGGAATGGTTCAAAACATAGACAGTAAGAAGAGCCAGTTTTCTCGTACTTGGGTCGGCATTATGCCTCTTGTATTTAATTCGGATGCAATTTCTGTGTTCCATCGTCAATAAGAAGGTCAGAGGGATACAGTAAACCTGAAGTGAAGCATCGGAATCTATAACTAGTGTCACAGGAAAGGTTCAAAACATAGACAGTAGGAAGAGAGAATCTTCTTGTACTTAAGTCGGCATTGTGCATTTTGTATTTAATTTCGATGCAATTTCTGTGTTTCATCGTCAATAAGAAGGTCACAGGGATACAGTAAACCTGAAGTGATGCATCGGAATCCATAACTAGTGTCACAGAAATGGTTCAAAACATAGACAGTAAGAAGAGCCAGTCTTCTTGTACTTGAGTCGGCATTGTGCCTCTTGTATTTAATTCCGATGCAATTTCTGTGTTTCATCGTCAATAAGAAGACAGAGGGAAACAGTAAACCTGAAGTGAAGCATCGGAATCTATAACTAGTGTCACAGGAATGCTTCAAAACATAAACAGTAAGTAGAGTCAGTCTTCTTGTACTTTAAACGGCTTTGTGCCTTTTGTATTTTATTCCGATGCAATTTATGTGCTTCATCGTCAATAAGAAGGTCAGCTGGATACAGTAAACCGGAAGCGAAGCATCGGAATCTATAACTAGTGTCACAGGAATGGCTCAAAGCATAGACAGTAAGAAGAGCCAGTCTTCTTGTACTTAAGTCGCCATTGTGCCTTTTGCATTTAATTCCGATGAATTTTCTGTGTTTGATCGTCAATAAGACGGTCAGAGGGATACAGTAAACCTGAAGTGAAGCATCGGAATCTATAACTAGTGTTACAGGAATGGTTCAAACATAGACAGTAAGAAGAGCCAGTCTTCTTGTACTTAAGTCGTCATTGTGCCTTTTGTATTTAATTAAGATGCAATTTCTGTGTTTCATCGTCAATAAGAAGGTGAATGGGATACAGTAAACCTGAAGTGAAGCATCGGAATCTATAACTAGTGTCACAGGAATGGTTCAAAACATAGTAAGAAGAGTCAGTTTTCTTGTACGTAAGTCGGCATTGTGCCTTTTGTATTTAATTCCGATGCAATTTCCGTGTTTCATCGTCAATATGAAGGTCAGGGGGATACAGTAAACCTGAAGTGAAGCATCGGAATCTATAACTAGTGTTGAAGGAATGGTTCAAAAGATAGACAGTAAGAAGAGTCAGTCTTTTTGTACTTAAGTCGGCATTGTGCCTTTTGTATTTAATTCCGATGCGATTTCTTTGTTTCATCGTCAATACGAAGGTCAGAGGGATACAGTAAACCTGAAGTGAAGCATCGGAATCTGTAACTAGTGTCACAGGGATGGTTCAAAAAATAGACAGTAAGAAGAGGTAGTCTTCTTGTACTTAAGTTGGCATTGTGCCTTTTGTATTTAATTCCGATGCAATTTACCTGTTTCATCGTCAATAAGAATGTCAGAGGGATACAGTAAACCTGAAGTGAAGCATCGGAATCTATAACTAGTGTCACAGGAATGGTTCAAAGCATAGACAGTAAGAAGAGTCAGTTTTCTTGTGCTTAATTCGGCATTGTGCCTTTTGTATGTAATTCCGATGCAATTTCTGTGTTTCATCGTCAATAAGAAGGTCAGAGGGATACAGTAAACCTGAAGTGAAGCATCGGAATCTATAACTAGTGTCACAGGAATGGTTCATAACATAGACAGTAAGAAGAGTCAATAATCTTGTACTTAAGTCTGCATTGTGCCTTTTCTATTTAATTCCGATGCAATTTCTGTGTTTCGACGTCAATAATAAGGCCCAAGGGATACAGTAAACTTGAAGTGAAGCATCGGAATCTAAAACCGGGTTCAGAGAAAAGGTTCAATACATAGACAGTAAGGAGAGCCAGTCTTCTAGTACATGAGTCGGCATTGTGAGTTTTGTATTTAATTCCGATGCATATTCTGTGTTTCATCGGCAACAAGAAGGTCAGCTGGATACGGTAAACCTGAAGTGAAGCATCGGAAACTATAACTAGTGTCACAGGAATGGTTCAAAACATAGACAGTAAGAAGAGTCAGTCTTCTAGTACTTAAGTCGGCATTGTGCCTTTTGTACTTAAAACCGAAGCATTTTCTGTGTTTCATCGTCAATAAGAGGGTCAGAGGGATACAGTAAACCTGAAGTGATGCATCGGAATCTACAACTACTGTCACATGAATGGTTCAAAACATAGATATTAAGAAGAGTCTGTTTTCTTGTACATAAGTCGGCATTGGGCCTTCTGTATTTAATTCCGAAGCAATATACGTGTTTCATCGTCAATAAGAGGGTTAGAGGGATACAGTAAACCGGAAGCGAAGCATCGGAATCCATAACTAGTGTCACAGGAATGGTTCAAATCACAGACAGTAAGAAGAGTCAGTTTTCTTGTACTTAAGTCGGCATTGTGCCTTTAGTATTTAATTCCGATGCAATTTCTTTGTTTCATCGTCAATAAGAAGGTCAGCTGGATACAGTGAACCTGAAGCGAAGCATCGGCAGCTATAACTAGTGTCACAGGAATGGTTCAAATCATAGACAGGAAGTATAGCCAGTCTTCTTGTACTTGAGTCGGCATAGTGCCTTTTGTATTAAATTCCGATGCAATTTGTGTGTTTCATCGTCAATAAGAAGGTCACACGGATACAGTAAACCTGAAGTGAAGCATCGGAATCTATAACTAGTGTCACAGGAATGGTTCAAAACATGGACAGTAAGAAGAGCCAGTTTTCTTGTACTTAAGTCGGCATTGTGCCCTTTGCATTTAATTCCGATGCAATTTCTGTGTTTCATCGTCAATAAGAAGGTCAGAGGAATACAGCAAACCTGAAGCGAAGCATCGGAATCTATAACTAGTGTCACAGGAACGGTTCAAACCATAGACAGTAAGAAGACCCTGTTTTCTTGTACTTAAGACGGCATTGTGCCTTTTGTATTTAATTCCGATTCAATTTGTGTGTTTCATCGTCAATAAGAAGGTCAGAGGGATACAGCAAACCTGAAGTGAAACATCGGAATCTATAACTAGTGTCACAGGAATGGTTCAAAACATAAACAGTAAGAACTGTCAGATTTCTTGTACTTAAGTCGGCATTGTGCCTTTTGTATTCAATTCCGATGCATTTTCTACGTTTCGTCGTCAATAAGAAGGTCCACCGGATACAGTAAACCAGAAGTGAAGCATCGGAATCTGAAAGCGGTCTCACATTAAAGGTTCAATGCATAGACAGTAAGAAGAGCCAGTCTTCTCGTACTTGAGTCGGCATTGTGCCTTTTGTATTTAATTCCGATGCAATTTCTGTGTTTCATCGTCAATAAGAAGGTCAGAGGGATACAGTGAACCTGAAGTGAAGCATCGGAATCTATAACTACTGTCACAGGAATGGTTCAAACCATAGACAGTAAGAAGAGTCAGTTTTCTTGTACTTAAGTCGGTATTGTGCCTTTTGTATTTAATTCCGATGCAATTTCTGTGTATCGTCGTCAATAAGAATGTCCGAGGGATACAGTAAACGTGAAGTGAAGCATCTGAATCTATAACTAGTGTCACAGGAATGGTTTACAACATATACAGTAAGAAGAGTCAGTTTTCTTGTACTTTAGTCGGCATTGTGCCTTTTCTATTTAATTCCGATGCAATTTCTGTGTTTCGTCGTCAATAAGAAGGTCCACGGGATACAGTAAACCTTAAGTGAAGCATCGGAATCTAAAACCGGACTCACAGGAACGGTTCATAACATAGACAGTATGGAATGCCAGTCTTCTTGTATTTGAGTCGGCGTTGTGCCTTTTGTATTTAATTCCGATGCAATTTCTGTGTTTCATCGTCAATAAGAAGGTCAGCGGCATTCAGTAAGCCTGAAGTGAAGATTCGGAATGTATAACTAGTGTCACAGGAATTGTTCAAAACATAGACAGTGAGAAGAGTCAGTCTTCTTGTACTTAAGTCGGCATTGTGCCTTTTGTATTTAATTCCGATGCAATTTCTGTGTTTCATCGTCAGTACGGCGTTGTGACTTTTGTATTTAATTCCGATGCAATTTCTGTGTTTCATCGTCATCACCTGAAGTGAGCATCGGAATCTATATCTAGTGTCACAGGAATGGTTCAAAACATAGACAGTAAGAAGAGTCAGTCATCTTGTACTTATGTCTGCATTGTGCCTTTTGTATATAATTCAGTTGCAATTTCTGTGTTTCATCGTCAATAAGAAGCTCAGAGGGATACAGTAAATCTGAAGTGAAACATCGGAATCTATAACTAGTGTCACAGAAATGGTTCAAAACATAGACAGTAAGAAGAGCCAGTTTTCTTGTACGTAAATCGGCATTGTGCGTTCTGTATTTAATTCCGATGCAATATACGTGTTTCATCGTCAATAAGATGGTTAGAGGGATACAGTAAACCGGGAGCGAAGCATCGGAATCCATAACTAGTGTCACAGGAATGGTTCAAAACACGGACAATAAGAAGAGTCAGTTTTCTTGTACTTATGTCGGCATTGTGCCTTTTGTATTTTATTCCGATGCAATTTCTGTGTTTCATCGTCAATAAGAAGGTCACAGGGATACAATAAACCTGAAGTGAAGCATCGGAATCTATAACTAGTGTCACAGGAATGGTTCAAACATAGACAGTAAGAAGAGCCAGTTTTCTTGTACTTAAGTCGGCATTGTGTCCTTTGCATTTAATTCCGATGCAATTTCTGTGTTTCATCGTTAATAAGAAGGTCAGAGGGATACAGCAAACCTGAAGTGAAGCATCGGAATGTATAACTAGTGTCAGAGGAACGGTTCAAAACATAGACAGTAAGAAGAGTCTGTTTTCTTGTACTTAAGTCGGCATTGTGCCTTTTGTATTTAATTCCGATGCAATTTGTGTGTTTCATCGTCAATAAGAAGGTCAGAGGGATACAGCAAACCTGAAGTGAAGCATCGGAATCTATAACTAGTGTCACAGGAATGGTTCAAAACATAAACAGTAAGCACTGTCAGATTTCTTGTACTTAAGTCGGCATTGTGCCTTTTGTATTCAATTCCGATGCATTTTCTGCGTTTCGTAGTCAATAAGAAGGTCCACCGGATACAGTAAACCAGAAGTGAAGCATCGGAATCTAAAACCGGTCTCACAGGAAAGGTTCAAAGCATAGACAGTAAGAAGAGCCAGTCTTCTTGTACTTGAGTCGGCATTATGCCTTTTGTATTTAATTCCGATGCAATTTCTGTGTTTTATCGTCAATTAGAAGGTCAGAGGGATACAGTAAACCTGAAGTGAAGCATCGGAATCTATAACTACTGTCACTGGAATGGTTCAAAGCATAGACAGTAAGAAGAGTCACTTTTCTTGTACGTATGTCGGTATTGTGCCTTTTGTATTTAATTCCGATGCAATTTCTGTGTATCGTCGACAATAAGGATGTCAGAGGGATACAGTAAATCTGAAGTGAAGCATCGGAATCTATAACTAGTGTCACAGGAATGGTTCACAACATATACAGTAAGAAGAGTCAGTTTTCTTGTACTTTAGACGGCATTGTGCCTTTTCTATTTAATTCCGATGCAATTTCTGTGTTTCTTCGTCAATAAGAAGGTCAACGGGATACAGTAAACCTTAAGTGAAGCATCGGAATCTAAAACCGGTCTCACAGGAAAAGTTCATAACATAGACAGTAAGGAAAGCCAGTCTTCTTGTATTTGAGTCGGCGTTGTGCCTTTTGTATTTAATTCCGATTCAATATCTGTGTTTCATCGTCAATAAGAAGGTCAGAGGGATACAGTAAGCCTGAGGTCAAGCATCGGAATCTATAACTAGTGTCACAAGAATGGTTCAAAGCATAGACAGTAAGAGGAGTCAGTTTTCCTGTACTTAAGACGGCATTGTGCCTTTTGTATTTACTTCCGATGCAATATCTGTGTTTCATCGTCATTAAGAAGGTCAGAGGGATACAGTAAACCTGAAGTGAAGCATCGGAATCTGAAACCGGTCTCACAGGAAAGGTACAAACATATACAGGTAGAAGAGCCAGGCTACTTTTACTCGAGTCGGCATTGTGCCCTTTGTATTTAATTCCGATGCAATTTTTGTGTTTCATCGTCAATAAGACGGTCAGAGGGATACAGTAAACCCGAAGTGAAGCATCGGAATGTATTACTAGTGTCACAGGAATGGTTCAAAACATAGACAGTAAGAAGAGTCACTTTTCTTGAACTTAAGTCGGCATTGTGCTTTTGTATTTATTTCCGATGTAATTTCTGTGTTTCGTCGTCAATAAGAAGGTCCATGGGATACAGTAAACGTGAAGTGAAGCATCGGAATCTATAACTAGTGTCACAGGAATGGTTCAAAACATAGACAGTAAGAAGAGTCAGATTTCTTGTACTTAAGTCGGCATTGTGCCTTTTGTATTTATTTCCGATGCAATTTTTGTGTTTCATCGTCAATAAGAAGGTCACACGGATACAGTAAACCTGAAGTGAAACATCGGAATCTATAATTATTGTCACAGGAATGGTTCAAAACATAGACAGTAAGAAGAGTCAGATTTCTTGTACTTAAGTCGGCATTGTGCCTTTTGTATTTAATTCCGATGCAATTTCTGTGTTTCATCGTCAACAAGAAGGTCCAAGGGATACAGTAAACCTGAAGTGATGCATCGGAATCCATAACTAGTGTCACAGAAATGGTTCAAAACATAGACAGTAAGAAGAGCCAGTCTTCTTGTACTTGAGTCGGCATTGTGCCTCTTGTATTTAATTCCGATGCAATTTCTGTGTTTCATCGTCAATAAGAAGACAGAGGGAAACAGTAAACCTGAAGTGAAGCATCGGAATCTATAACTAGTGTCACAGGAATGCTTCAAAACATAAACAGTAAGTAGAGTCAGTCTTCTTGTACTTTAAACGGCTTTGTGCCTTTTGTATTTTATTCCGATGCAATTTATGTGCTTCATCGTCAATAAGAAGGTCAGCTGGATACAGTAAACCGGAAGTGAAGCATCGGAATCTATAACTAGTGTCACAGGAAAGGCTCAAAGCATAGACAGTAAGAAGAGCCAGTCTTCTTGTACTTAAGTCGCCATTGTGCCTTTTGCATTTAATTCCGATGAATTTTCTGTGTTTGATCGTCAATAAGACGGTCAGAGGGATACAGTAAACCTGAAGTGAAGCATCGGAATCTATAACTAGTGTTACAGGAATGGTTCAAACATAGACAGTAAGAAGAGTCAGTCTTCTTGTACTTAAGTCGTCATTGTGCCTTTTGTATTTAATTAAGATGCAATTTCTGTGTTTCATCGTCAATAAGAAGGTGAATGGGATACAGTAAACCTGAAGTGAAGCATCGGAATCTATAACTAGTGTCACAGGAATGGTTCAAAACATAGTAAGAAGAGTCAGTTTTCTTGTACGTAAGTCGGCATTGTGCCTTTTGTATTTAATTCCGATGCAATTTCCGTGTTTCATCGTCAATATGAAGGTCAGGGGGATACAGTAAACCTGAAGTGAAGCATCGGAATCTATAACTAGTGTTGAAGGAATGGTTCAAAAGATAGACAGTAAGAAGAGTCAGTCTTTTTGTACTTAAGTCGGCATTGTGCCTTTTGTATTTAATTCCGATGCGATTTCTTTGTTTCATCGTCAATACGAAGGTCAGAGGGATACAGTAAACCTGAAGTGAAGCATCGGAATCTGTAACTAGTGTCACAGGGATGGTTCAAAAAATAGACAGTAACAAGAGGTAGTCTTCTTGTACTTAAGTTGGCATTGTGCCTTTTGTATTTAATTCCGATGCAATTTACGTGTTTCATCGTCAATAAGAATGTCAGAGGGATACAGTAAACCTGAAGTGAAGCATCGGAATCTATAACTAGTGTCACAGGAATGGTTCAAAGCATAGACAGTAAGAAGAGTCAGTTTTCTTGTGCTTAATTCGGCATTGTGCCTTTTGTATGTAATTCCGATGCAATTTCTGTGTTTCATCGTCAATAAGAAGGTCAGAGGGATACAGTAAACCTGAAGTGAAGCATCGGAATCTATAACTAGTGTCACAGGAATGGTTCATAACATAGACAGTAAGAAGAGTCAATAATCTTGTACTTAAGTCTGCATTGTGCCTTTTCTATTTAATTCCGATGCAATTTCTGTGTTTCGACGTCAATAATAAGGCCCAAGGGATACAGTAAACTTGAAGTGAAGCATCGGAATCTAAAACCGGGTTCAGAGAAAAGGTTCAATACATAGACAGTAAGGAGAGCCAGTCTTCTAGTACATGAGTCGGCATTGTGAGTTTTGTATTTAATTCCGATGCAATTTCTGTGTTTCATCGGCAACAAGAAGGTCAGCTGGATACGGTAAACCTGAAGTGAAGCATCGGAAACTATAACTAGTGTCACAGGAATGGTTCAAAACATAGACAGTAAGAAGAGTCAGTCTTCTAGTACTTAAGTCGGCATTGTGCCTTTTGTACTTAAAACCGAAGCATATTCTGTGTTTCATCGTCAATAAGAGGGTCAGAGGGATACAGTAAACCTGAAGTGATGCATCGGAATCTACAACTACTGTCACATGAATGGTTCAAAACATAGATATTAAGAAGAGTCTGTTTTCTTGTACATAAGTCGGCATTGGGCCTTCTGTATTTAATTCCGAAGCAATATACGTGTTTCATCGTCAATAAGAGGGTTAGAGGGATACAGTAAACCGGAAGCGAAGCATCGGAATCCATAACTAGTGTCACAGGAATGGTTCAAATCACAGACAGTAAGAAGAGTCAGTTTTCTTGTACTTAAGTCGGCATTGTGCCTTTAGTATTTAATTCCGATGCAATTTCTTTGTTTCATCGTCAATAAGAAGGTCAGCTGGATACAGTAAACCTGAAGCGAAGCATCGGCAGCTATAACTAGTGTCACAGGAATGGTTCAAATCATAGACAGGAAGTATAGCCAGTCTTCTTGTACTTGAGTCGGCATAGTGCCTTTTGTATTAAATTCCGATGCAATTTGTGTGTTTCATCGTCAATAAGAAGGTCACACGGATACAGTAAACCTGAAGTGAAGCATCGGAATCTATAACTAGTGTCACAGGAATGGTTCAAAACATGGACAGTAAGAAGAGCCAGTTTTCTTGTACTTAAGTCGGCATTGTGCCCTTTGCATTTAATTCCGATGCAATTTCTGTGTTTCATCGTCAATAAGAAGGTCAGAGGAATACAGCAAACCTGAAGTGAAGCATCGGAATCTATAACTAGTGTCACAGGAACGGTTCAAACCATAGACAGTAAGAAGACCCTGTTTTCTTGTACTTAAGACGGCATTGTGCCTTTTGTATTTAATTCCGATTCAATTTGTGTGTTTCATCGTCAATAAGAAGGTCAGAGGGATACAGCAAACCTGAAGTGAAACATCGGAATCTATAACTAGTGTCACAGGAATGGTTCAAAACATAAACAGTAAGAACTGTCAGATTTCTTGTACTTAAGTCGGCATTGTGCCTTTTGTATTCAATTCCGATGCATTTTCTACGTTTCGTCGTCAATAAGAAGGTCCACCGGATACAGTAAACCAGAAGTGAAGCATCGGAATCTGAAAGCGGTCTCACATTAAAGGTTCAAAGCATAGACAGTAAGAAGAGCCAGTCTTCTCGTACTTGAGTCGGCATTGTGCCTTTTGTATTTAATTCCGATGCAATTTCTGTGTTTCATCGTCAATAAGAAGGTCAGAGGGATACAGTGAACCTGAAGTGAAGCATCGGAATCTATAACTACTGTCACAGGAATGGTTCAAACCATAGACAGTAAGAGGAGTCACTTTTCTTGTACTTAAGTCGGTATTGTGCCTTTTGTATTTAATTCCGATGCAATTTCTGTGTATCGTCGTCAATAAGAATGTCCGAGGGATACAGTAAACGTGAAGTGAAGCATCTGAATCTATAACTAGTGTCACAGGAATGGTTTACAACATATACAGTAAGAAGAGTCAGTTTTCTTGTACTTTAGTCGGCATTGTGCCTTTTCTATTTAATTCCGATGCAATTTCTGTGTTTCGTCGTCAATAAGAAGGTCCACGGGATACAGTAAACGTTAAGTGAAGCATCGGAATCTAAAACCGGACTCACAGGAACGGTTCATAACATAGACAGTAAGGAATGCCAGTCTTCTTGTATTTGAGTCGGCGTTGTGCCTTTTGTATTTAATTCCGATGCAATTTCTGTGTTTCATCGTCAATAAGAAGGTCAGCGGGATTCAGTAAGCCTGAAGTGAAGATTCGGAATGTATAACTAGTGTCACAGGAATTGTTCAAAACATAGACAGTGAGAAGAGTCAGTCTTCTTGTACTTAAGTCGGCATTGTGCCTTTTGTATTTAATTCCGATGCAATTTCTGTGTTTCATCGTCAGTACGGCGTTGTGACTTTTGTATTTAATTCCGATGCAATTTCTGTGTTTCATCGTCATCACCTGAAGTGAGCATCGGAATCTATATCTAGTGTCACAGGAATGGTTCAAAACATAGACAGTAAGAAGAGTCAGTCATCTTGTACTTATGTCTGCATTGTGCCTTTTGTATATAATTCAGTTGCAATTTCTGTGTTTCATCGTCAATAAGAAGCTCAGAGGGATACAGTAAATCTGAAGTGAAACATCGGAATCTATAACTAGTGTCACAGAAATGGTTCAAAACATAGACAGTAAGAAGAGCCAGTTTTCTTGTACGTAAGTCGGCATTGTGCGTTCTGTATTTAATTCCGATGCAATATACGTGTTTCATCGTCAATAAGATGGTTAGAGGGATACAGTAAACCGGGAGCGAAGCATCGGAATCCATAACTAGTGTCACAGGAATGGTTCAAAACACGGACAATAAGAAGAGTCAGTTTTCTTGTACTTATGTCGGCATTGTGCCTTTTGTATTTTATTCCGATGCAATTTCTGTGTTTCATCGTCAATAAGAAGGTCACAGGGATACAATAAACCTGAAGTGAAGCATCGGAATCTATAACTAGTGTCACAGGAATGGTTCAAACATAGACAGTAAGAAGAGCCAGTTTTCTTGTACTTAAGTCCGCATTGTGTCCTTTGCATTTAATTCCGATGCAATTTCTGTGTTTCATCGTTAATAAGAAGGTCAGAGGGATACAGCAAACCTGAAGTGAAGCATCGGAATGTATAACTAGTGTCAGAGGAACGGTTCAAAACATAGACAGTAAGAAGAGTCTGTTTTCTTGTACTTAAGTCGGCATTGTGCCTTTTGTATTTAATTCCGATGCAATTTGTGTGTTTC
Source organism: Schistocerca piceifrons (assembly GCF_021461385.2). Lineage (NCBI taxonomy): Eukaryota > Metazoa > Arthropoda > Insecta > Orthoptera > Acrididae > Schistocerca > Schistocerca piceifrons. The sequence continues at coordinate 34,212 of NW_025728437.1, forward strand.
ATCGTCAATAAGAAGGTCAGAGGGATACAGCAAACCTGAAGTGAAGCATCGGAATCTATAACTAGTGTCACAGGAATGGTTCAAAACATAAACAGTAAGCACTGTCAGATTTCTTGTACTTAAGTCGGCATTGTGCCTTTTGTATTCAATTCCGATGCATTTTCTGCGTTTCGTAGTCAATAAGAAGGTCCACCGGATACAGTAAACCAGAAGTGAAGCATCGGAATCTAAAACCGGTCTCACAGGAAAGGTTCAAAGCATAGACAGTAAGAAGAGCCAGTCTTCTTGTACTTGAGTCGGCATTATGCCTTTTGTATTTAATTCCGATGCAATTTCTGTGTTTTATCGTCAATTAGAAGGTCAGAGGGATACAGTAAACCTGAAGTGAAGCATCGGAATCTATAACTACTGTCACTGGAATGGTTCAAAGCATAGACAGTAAGAAGAGTCACTTTTCTTGTACGTATGTCGGTATTGTGCCTTTTGTATTTAATTCCGATGCAATTTCTGTGTATCGTCGACAATAAGGATGTCAGAGGGATACAGTAAATCTGAAGTGAAGCATCGGAATCTATAACTAGTGTCACAGGAATGGTTCACAACATATACAGTAAGAAGAGTCAGTTTTCTTGTACTTTAGACGGCATTGTGCCTTTTCTATTTAATTCCGATGCATTTCTGTGTTTCTTCGTCAATGAGAAGGTCAACGGGATACAGTAAACCTTAAGTGAAGCATCGGAATCTAAAACCGGTCTCACAGGAAAAGTTCATAACATAGACAGTAAGGAAAGCCAGTCTTCTTGTATTTGAGTCGGCGTTGTGCCTTTTGTATTTAATTCCGATTCAATATCTGTGTTTCATCGTCAATAAGAAGGTCAGAGGGATACAGTAAGCCTGAGGTCAAGCATCGGAATCTATAACTAGTGTCACAAGAATGGTTCAAAGCATAGACAGTAAGAGGAGTCAGTTTTCCTGTACTTAAGACGGCATTTTGCCTTTTGTATTTACTTCCGATGCAATATCTGTGTTTCATCGTCATTAAGAAGGTCAGAGGGATACAGTAAACCTGAAGTGAAGCATCGGAATCTGAAACCGGTCTCACAGGAAAGGTACAAACATATACAGGTAGAAGAGCCAGGCTACTTTTACTCGAGTCGGCATTGTGCCCTTTGTATTTAATTCCGATGCAATTTTTGTGTTTCATCGTCAATAAGACGGTCAGAGGGATACAGTAAACCCGAAGTGAAGCATCGGAATGTATTACTAGTGTCACAGGAATGGTTCAAAACATAGACAGTAAGAAGAGTCACTTTTCTTGAACTTAAGTCGGCATTGTGCTTTTGTATTTATTTCCGATGTAATTTCTGTGTTTCGTCGTCAATAAGAAGGTCCATGGGATACAGTAAACGTGAAGTGAAGCATCGGAATCTATAACTAGTGTCACAAGAATAATTCTAAACATAGACAGTAAGAAGAGTCAGTTTTCCTGTATTTAAGACGGCATTGTGCCTTTTGAATTTAATTCCGATGCAATTTCTGTGTTTCATCGTCAATAAGAAGCTCAGAGGGAACAGTAAACATATAGTGAAGCATCAGAATCTTAAACTAGCGTCACAGGAATGGTTCATAACATAGACAGTAAGAAGAGTCAGTTTTCTTGTCCTTAAGTCGGCATTGTGCCTTTTGTATTTAATTCCGATGCAATTTTTGTGTTTCATCGTCAATAAGAGGGTCACGCGGATACAGTAAACCTGAAGTGAAGCAACGGAATCTATAACTAGTGTCACAGGAATGGTTCAAAACATAGACAGTAAGAAGAGTCAGATTTCTTGTACTTAAGTCGGCATTGTGCCTTTTGTATTTATTTCCGATGCAATTTTTGTGTTTCATCGTCAATAAGAAGGTCACACGGATACAGTAAACCTGAAGTGAAACATCGGAATCTATAACTATTGTCACAGGAATGGTTCAAAACATAGACAGTAAGAAGAGTCAGATTTCTTGTACTTAAGTCGGCATTGTGCCTTTTGTAAATTAATTCCGATGCAATTTTTGCGTTTCATCGTAAATAAGAAGGTCCAAGGGATCCAGTAAACTTGAAGTGCAGCATTGGAATCTATAACTAGTGTCACAGGAAAGGTTCAAACATAGTCAGAAAGAAGTGTCAGTCTTCTTGTACTTAAGTCGGCATTGTGACTTTTTTATTTAATTCCGATGCAATTTCTGTGTTTCATCGTCAACAAGAAGGTCCAAGGGATACAGTAAACCTAGAGTGAAGCGTCGGATCTATAACTAGTGTCACAGGAATGGGTCAAAACAAAGTCAGCAAGAAGTGTCAGTCTTCTTGTACTTAAGTCGCCATTGTGCCTTTTGTAATTAATTCCGATGCAATTTCTGTGTTTCATCGTCAATAAGAAGGTCCAAGGGATACAGTAAACCTGAAGTGAAGCATCGGAATCTATAACTAGTGTCACAGGAATGGTTCAAAACATAGTCAGTAAGTAGAGTCAGTCTTCCTGTACTTAAGTCGGCATTGTGGCTTTTGTATTTAATTCCGATGCAATTTCTATGTTTCATCGTCAATACGAAGGTCCAAGGGATACAGTAAACCTGGAGTGAACCATCGGAATCTATAACTACACTCTTGGAAATTGAAATAAGAACACCGTGAATTCATTGTCCCAGGAAGGGGAAACTATATTGACACATTCCTGGGGTCAGATACATCACATGATCACACTGACAGAACCACAGGCACATAGACACAGGCAACAGAGCATGCACAATGTTGGCACTAGTACAGTGTATATCCACCTTTCGCAGCAATGCAGGCTGCTATTCTCCCATGGAGACGATCGTAGAGATGCTGGATGTAGTCCTGTGGAACGGCTTGCCATGCCATTTCCACCTGGCGCCTCAGTTGGACCAGCGTTCGTGCTGGACGTGCAGACCGCGTGAGACGATGCTTCATCCAGTCCCAAACATGCTCAATGGGGGACAGATCCGGCGATCTTGCTGGCCAGGGTAGTTGACTTACACCTTCTAGAGCACGTTGGGACGTGCATTGTCCTGTTGGAACAGCAAGTTCCCTTTCTGGTCTAGGAATTGTAGAACGGTGGGTTCGATGACGGTTTGGATGTACCGTGCACCATTCAGTGTCCCCTCGACGATCACCAGTGGTGTACGGCCAGTGTAGGAGATCGCTCCCCACACCATGATGCCGGGTGTTGGCCCTGTGTGCCTCGGTCGTATGCAGTCCTGATTGTGGCGCTCACCTGCACGGCGCCAAACACGCATACGACCATCATTCTCACCAAGGCAGAAGCGACTCTCATCGCTGAAGACGACACGTCTCGATTCGTCCCTCCTTTCACGCCTGTAGCGACACCACTGGAGGCGGGCTGCACGATGTTTGGGCGTGAGCGGAAGACGGCCTAACGGTGTACGGGACCGTAGCCCAGCTTCATGGAGACGGTTGCGAATGGTCCTCGCCGATACCCCAGGAGCAACAGTGTCCCTAATTTGCTGGAAGTGGCGGTGCAGTCCCCTACGGCACTGCGTAGGATCCTACGGTCTTGGCGTGCATCAGTGCGTCGCTGCAGTCCAGTCCCAGGTCGACGGGCACGTGCACCTTCCGCCGACCACTGGCGACAACATCAATGTACTGTGGAGACCTCACGCCCCTCGTGTTGAGCAATTCGGCAGTACGTCCACCCGGCCTCCCGCATGCCCACTATACGCCCTCGCTCAAAGTCCGTCAACTGCACATACAGTTCACGTCCACGATGTCGCGGCATGCTACCAGTGTTAAAGACTGCGATTAAGCTCCGTATGCCACGGCTAACTGGCTGACACTGACGGCAGCGGTGCACAAATCCTGCGCAGCTAGCGCCATTCGACGGCCAACACCGCGGTTCCTGGTGTTTCCGCTGTGCCGTGCGTGTGATCATTGCTTGTACAGCCCTCTCGCTGTGTCCGGAGCAAGTATGGTGGGTCTGACACACCGGTGTCAATGTGTTCTGTATTCCATTTCCAGGAGTGTATATAATTCCGATGCTATTTCTGTGTTTCATCTTCAATAAGAAGGTCAGACTGATACAGTAAACATGAAGTGAAGCATCGGAATCTATAACTAGTGTCACAGGAATGGTTCAAAGTATATACAGTAAGAAGAGTCAGTTTTCTTGTACTTTAGTCGGCATTGTGCCTTTTCTATTTAATTCCGATGCAATTTCTGTGTTTCGTCGTCAATAAGAAGGTCCACAGGATACAGTAAACCTGAGGGGAAGCATCGGAATCTAAAACCGTTCTCACAGGAAAGGTTCATAACATAGACAGTAAGAAGAGCCAGTCTTCTTGTACTTGAGTCGGCATTGGGCCTTTTGTATTTAATTCCGATGCAATTTCTGTGTTTCATCGTCAATAAGAAGGTCAGAGGGATACAGTAAGCTTGAAGTGAAGCATCGGAATATATAACTAGTGTCACAGGAATGGTTCAAAGCATAGACAGTAAGAAGAGTCAGTTTTCTTGTACTAAAGTGGCATTGTGTCTTTTGTTTTTAATTCCGATGAAATTTCTGTGTTTCATCGTCAATAAGAAGGTCAGAGGGATACAGTAAACCTGAAGTGAAGCATCGGAATCTGTAACTAGTGTCACAGGAATGGTTCAAAGTATATACAGTAAGAAGAGTCAGTTTTCTTGTACTTTAGTCGGCATTGTGCCTTTTCTATTAAATTCCGATGCAATTTCTGTGCTTCGTCGTCAATAAAAAGGGCCAAGGGATATAGTGAAACTGAAGTGAAGCTTCGGAACCTATAACTAGTGTCACAAGAATAATTCAAAACATAGACAGTAAGAAGAGTCAGTTTTCCAGTACTTAAGACGGCATTGTGCTTTTTGTATTTAATTCCGATGCAATTTCTGTGTTTCATCGTCAATAAGAAGGTCAGAGGAATACAGTAAACCTTAAGTGAAGCATCGGAATGTATAACTAGTGTCACAGGAATGGTTCAAACATAGACAGTAAGAAGAGTCAGTTTTCTTTAACTTAAGACGGCATTGTGCCTTTTGTATTTAATTCCGATGCAATTTCTGTGTTTCGTCGTCAATAAGAAGGTTCAAGGGATACAATAAACCTGAAGTGAAGCTTCGGAAACTATAACTAGTGTCACAAGAATAATTCAAAACATAGACAGTAAGAAGAGTCAGTTTTCCTGTACCTAAGACGACATTGTGCCTTTTGTATTTAATTCCGATGCAATATCTGTGTTTCATCGTCAATAAGAAGGTCAGAGGGATACAGTAAACCTGAAGTGAAGCATCGGAATCTATAACTAGTGTCACAGGAATGGTCCAATACATAGACAGTAAGACGAGTCAGTCTTCTTGTACTTGAGTCGGCATTGGGCCTTTTGTATTTAATTCCGATAAAATTTTTGTGTTTCATCGTCAATAAGAAGGTCAGAGGGATACGGTAAACCTGAATTGAAACATCGGAATCTATAACTAGTGTCACAGGAATGGTTCAAATAATAGACAGTAAGAAGAGCCAGTCTTTTTGTATTTAATTCCGACGCAATTTATGTGTTTCGTTGTCAATAAGGAGGTCCGAGGGATACAGTAAACCTGAAGTGAAGCATCGGAATCTATAACTAGTGTCACAGGAATGGTTCAAAACATAGAAAGTAAGAACAGTCAGTTTTCTTGTACTTAAGTCGTCATTGTGCCTGTTGTATTTAATTCCGATGCAATTTTTGTGTTTCGTCGTCAATAATAAAGTCCAAGGGATACAGTAAACCTGAAGTGAAGCATCGGAATCTAAAACCGGTCTCACAGGAAAGGTTCATAACATACACAGTAAGAAGAGCCAGTCTTCTTGTATTTGAGTCGGCATTGTGTCTTTTGCATTTAATTCCGATGCAATTTCTGTGTTTCATCGTCAATAAGAATGTCAGCGGGATTCAGTAAACCTGAAGTGAAGAATCGGAATCTATAACTAGTGTCACAGGAATGGTTCAAAACATAGACAAAAAGAAGAGTCAGTCTTCTTGTACTTAAGTCGGCATTGTGCTTTTTTATTTAATTCCGATGAAATTTCTGTGTTTCATCGTCAATAAGAAGGTCAGACTGATACAGTAAACATGTAGTGAAGCATCGGAATCTTTAACTAGTGTCACAGGAATGGTTCAAAACATAGACAGTAAGAACAGTCAGTTTTCTTGTACTTAAGTCGTCATTGCGCCATTTGTATTTAATTCCGATGCAATTTCTGTGTTTCATCGTTAATAAGAAGGTCAGAGGGATACAGTAAGCTCGAAGTGAAACATCGAAATATATAACTAGTGTCACAGGAATGGTTCAAAACATAGAAAGTAAGAAGAGTCAGTTTTCTTGTACATAAGTAGGCATTGTTCCTTTTGTATTTAATTCCGATGCAATTTCTGTGTTTCGTCGTCAATAATAAGGTCCAAGGGATACAGTAAACCTGAAGTGAAGCATCGTAATCTAAAACCGGTGTCACAGGAAAGGTTCATATCATAGACAGTAAGAAGAGCCAGTCTTCTTGTATTTGAGTCGGCATTGTGCCTTTAGTATTTAATTCCGATGCAATTTCTGTGTTTCATCGTCAATAAGAAGGTCAGCGGGATTCAGTAAACCTGAAGTGAAGAATCGGAATCTATAACTAGTGTCACAGGAATGGTTCAAAACCTAGACAGTAGGAAGAGTCAGTCTTCTTGTTCTTAAGTCGGCATTGTGCCTTTTGTATTAATTTCCGATGCAATTTCTATGTTTCATCTTCAATAAGAAGGTCCGAGGGATACAGTAAGCTTGAAGTGAAGCATTGGAATGTATAACTAGTGTCACAGGAATGGTTCAAAACATAGACAGTAAGAAGAGACAGTTTTCTTGTACTTAAGTGGGCATTGTGACTTTTGTATTTAATTCCGATAAATTTCTGTGATTCATCGTCAATAAGTTCAGAGGGAACAGTAATCCTGAAGTGAATCATCGGAATCTATAACTAGTGTCACAGGAATGGTTCAAAGCATAGACAGTAAGAAGAGTCAGTTTTCTTGTACTTAAGTCGGCATTGTGCCCTTTGTATATAATTACGATGCAATTTCTGTATTTCATCGTCAATAAGAAAGTCAGACTGGTACAGTAAACGTGAAGTGAAGCGTCGGAATCTATAACTAGTGTCACAGGAATGGTACAAAACATAGACAATAAGAAGAGCCAGTTTTCTTGTACTTAAGTGGCATTGTGTCTTTTGTTTTTAATTCCGATGAAACTACTGTGTTTCATCGTCAATAGGAAGGTCAGAGGGATACAGTGAACCTGAAGTGAAACATCGGAATCTGTAACTAGTGTCACAGGAATAGTTCAAAGTATATACAGTAAGAAGAGTCAGTCTTCTTGTACTTAAGTCGACATTGAGCCTTTTGTATTTAATTCCGATGCAATTTCTGCGTTTCATCGTCAATAAGAAGATCAGAGGGATACAGTAAATCTGAAGTGAAGCATCGGAATGTATAACTAGTGTCACAGGAATGGTTCAAAACAAAGACAGTAAGAAAAGTAAGTTTTCTTGCACTTAAGTCGGCATTGTGCCTTTTGTATTTAATTCCGATGCAATTTTTGTGTTTCATCGTCAATAAGAAGGTCAGAGGGATACAGTAGACCTGAAGTGAAGCATCGGAATCTATAACTAGTGTCACAAGAATGGTTCAAATCATAGACAGTAAGAAGAGTCAGTTTTCCTGCACTTAAGACGGCATTGTGCCTTTTGTAATTAATTCCGATGCAATTTCTGTGTTTCATCGTCAATAAGAAGGTCAGAGGGATACAGTAAACCTGAGGTGAAGCATCGGAATCTATAACTAGTGACACAGGAATGGTTCAAAACATAGACACTAAGAAGAGTCAGTTTTCTTATACTTAAGTCGGCATTGTGCCATTTGTATTTAATTCCGATGCAATTTTTGCGTTTCATCGTCAATAAGAAGGTCAGAGGGATACAGTAAACCTGAAGTGAAGCATCGGAATGTATAACTAGTGTCACAGGAATGGTTCAAAACATAGACAGTAAGAACAGTCAGTTTTCTTGAACTTAAGTCGGCATTGTGCCTTTTGTATTTCATTCCGATGCAATTTCTGTGTTTCGTCGTCAATAAAAAGGGCCAAGGGATACAGTGAACCTGAAGTGAAGCATCGGAATCTAAAACCGGTGTCACAGGAAAGGTTCATAACATAGACAGTAAGAAGAGCCAGTCTTCTTGTATTTGAGTCGGCATTGTGGCTTTAGTATTTAATTCCGATGCAATTTCTGTGTTTAATCGTCAATAAGAAGGTCAGCGGGATTCAGTAAACCTGAAGTGAAGTATCGGAACCTATAAATAGTGTCACAGGAATGGTTCAAAACATAGACAGTAGGAAGAGTCAGTCTTCTTGTACTTAAGTTGGCATTGTGCCTTTTGTATTAATTTCCGATGCAATTTCTATGTTTCATCTTCAATAAGAAGGTCAGAGGGATACAGTAAGCTTGAAGTGAAGCATCGGAATGTATAACTAGTGTCACAGGAATGGTTCAAATCATAGACAGTAAGAAGAGTCAGTTTTCTTGTACTCAAGTGGTATTGTGTCTTTTGTTTTTAATTCCGATGAAATTACTGTGTTTCATCGTCAATAAGAAGGTCAGAGGGATACAGTAAACATGAAGTGAAACATCGAAATCTGTAACTAGTGTCACAGGAATAGTTCAAATTATATACAGTAAGAAGAGTCAGTTTTCTTGTACTTTAGTCGGCATTGTGCCTTTTCTATTTAATTCCGATGCAATTTCTGTGTTTCGCCGTCAATAAGAAGGTCCACGGGATACACTAAACCTGAAGGGAAGCATCGGAATCTAAAACCGGTCTCACAGGATAAGTTCATAACATAGACAGTAAGAAGAGCCAGTCTCCTTGTATTTGAGTCGGCGATGTGCCTTTTCTATTTAATTCCGATGCAATTTCTGTGTTTCATCGTCAATAAGAAGGTCAGCGGGAATTAAGTAAACCTGAAGTGTAGAGTCAGAATCTATAACTTGTGTCACAGGAATGGTTCAAAACATAGACAGTAAGAAGAGTCAGTCTTCTTGTACTTAAGTCGGCATTGAGCCTTTTGTATTTAATTCCGATGCTATTTCTGTGTTTCATCGTCAATAAGAAGGTCAGAGGGATACAGTAAGCTTGAAGTGAAGCATCGGAATATATAATTAGCGTCACAGGAATGGTTCAAAACAATGACAGTAAGAAAAGTAAGTTTTCTTGTACTTAAGTCGGCATTGTGCCTTTTGTATTTAATTCCGATGCAATTTCTGTGTTTCATCGTCAATAAGATGGTCAGAGGGATACAGTAGACCTGAAGTGAAGCATCGGAATCTATAACTAGCGTCACAAGAATGGTTCAAATCATAGACAGTAAGAAGAGTCATTTTTCCTGTACTTAAGATGGCATTGTGCCTTTTGTAATTAATTCCGATGCAATTTCTGTGTTTCATCGTCAATAAGAAGGTCAGAGGGATACAGTAAACCTGAAGTGAAGCATCGGAATCTATAACTAGTGACACAGGAATGGTTCAAAACATAGACACTAAGAAGAGTCAGTTTTCTTGTACTTATGTCGGCATTGTGCATTTTGTATTTAATTCCGATGCAATTTTTGCGTTTCGTCGTCAATAAGAAGGTCAGAGGGATACAGTAAACCTGAAGTGAATCATCGGAATGTATAACTAGTGGCACAGGAATGGTTCAAAACATGGACAGTAAGAACAGTCAGTTCTCTTGAACTTAAGTCGGCATTGTGCCTTTTGTATTTAATTCCGATGCAATTTCTGTGTTTCATCGTCAATAAGGTCAGAGGGATACAGTAAACCTGAAGTGAAGCATCGGAATGTATAACTAGTGTCACAGGAATGGTTCAAACATAGACAGTAAGAAGAGTCAGTTTCCTTTAACTTAAGTCGTCATTGTGCCTGTTGTATTTAGTTCCGATGCAATTTCTGTGTTTCGTCGTCAATAATAAGGTCCAAGGGATACAGTAAACCTGAAGTGAAGCATCGGAAACTAAAACCGGTCTCACAGGAATGGTTCACAACATACACAGTAAGAAGAGCCAGTCTTCTTGTATTTGAGTCGGCATTGTGCCTTTTGTATTTAATTCCGATGCAATTTCTGTGTTTCATCGTCAATAAGAAAGTCGGCGGGATTCAGTAAACCTGAAGTGAAGAATCTGAATCTATAACTAGTGTCACAGAAATGGTTCAAAACATAGACAAAAAGAAGTGTCAGTCTTCTTGTACTTAATTCGGCATTGAGCCTCTTGTATTTAATTCCGATGCAATTTCTGTGTTTCATCGTCAATAAGTAGGTCAGAGGGATACAGAAAACCTGAAGTGAAGCATCGGAATCTATAAGTGGTGTCACACGAATGGTTCAAAGCATAGACAGTAAGAAGAGTCACTTCTCTTGTACTTAAGTAGGCATTGTGCCTTTTTATTTAATTCCGATGAAATTTCTGTGTTTCATCGTTAATAAGATGGTCAGAGGGATACAGTAAGCTTGAAGTGAAACATCGAGATATATAACTAGTGTCACAGGAATGGTTTAAAACATAGACAGTAAGAAGAGTCAGTTTTCTTGTACTTAAGTGGGCATTGTGTCTTTGCATTTAATTCCGAAGAAATTTCTGTGTTTCATCGTGAATAAGAAGGTCAGAGGGATACAGAAAACCTGAAGTGAGGCATCGGAATCTATAACTAGTGTCACAGGAATGGTTCAATGCATAGACAGTAAGAAGAGTCAGTTTTCTTGTACTTAAGACGGCATTGTGCCTTTTGTATTTAATTCCGAAGCAATTTTTGTCTTTAATCGTCAATAAGGAGGTCATAGGGATACAGTAAAACTGAATTAAAGCATCGGAATCTATAACTAGTGTCACAGGAATGGTTCAAACCATAGACAGTAAGAAAAGTCAGTTTTCTTGTACTTAAGACGGCATTGTGCCTCTTGTATTTAATTCCGATGCAATTTCTGTGTTTCATCGTCAAAATGGACGTTAGAGGGATACAGTAAACCTGAAGTGAAGCATCGGAATCTATAACTAGTGTCACAGGAATGGTTTAAAACATAGAATGTAAGAAGAGTCAGTTTTCTTGTACATAAGTAGGCATTGTTCCTTTTGTATTTAATTCCGATGCAATTTCTGTGTTTCGTGGTCAATAAGAAGGTCCAAGGGATACAGTACACCTGAAGTGAAGCATCGGAATCTAAAACCGGTGTCACAGGAAAGGTTCATAACATAGACAGTAAGAAGAGCCAGTCTTTGTGCCTTTTGTATTTAATTCCGAAGCAATTTCTGTGTTTCATCGTCAATAAGAAGGTCAGCGGGATTCAGTAATCCTGAAGTGAAGAATCGGAATCTATAACTAGTGTCACAGGAATGGTTCAAAACATAGACAGTAAGAAGAGTCAGTCTTCTTGTACTTAAGTCGGCATTGTGCCTTTTGAATTAATTTAAGATGCAATTTCTATGTTTCATCTTCAATAAGAAGGTCAGAGGGATACAGTAAGCTTGAAGCGAAGCATCGGAATGTATAACTAGTGTCACAGGAATGGTTCAAAACATAGACAGTAAGAAGAGTCAGTTTTCTTGTACTTAAGTGGGCATTGTGACTTTTGTATTTAATTCCGATGAAATTTCTGTGATTCATCGTCAATAAGAAGGTCAGAGGGATACAGTAAACCTGAAGTGAAGCATAGGAATCTATAACTAGTGTCACAGGAATGGTTCAAAACATAGACATTAAGAAGAGTCAGTGTTCTTGTACTTAAGACGGCATTGTGCCTTTTGTATTTAATTCCGATGCAATAACTGCGTTTCATCGTCAATAAGAAGGTCAGAGGGATACAATAAACCTAATGTGAATTATCGGAAACAATAACTAGTGGCACAGCAATGGTTCAAAACATAGACAGTAAGAAGAGTCAGTTATCTTGTACTTATGTAGGCATTGTGCCTTTTGTAATTGAATCTGATGAAATTTCTGAGTTTCATCGTCAATAAGAAGGCCAGAGGGATACAGTACACCTGAAGTGAAGCATCAGAATCTATAACTAGTGTCACAGGAATGGTTCAAAACATAGACAGTAAAAAGAGCCAGTTTTCTTGTACTTAAGTAGGCATTGTGCCCTTTGTATATAATTACGATGCAATTTCTGTATTTCATCGTCAATAAGAAGGTCAGAGGGATACAGTAAACGTGAAGTGAAGCATCGGAATCTATAACTAGTGTCACAGGAATGGTTCAAAGCATAGACAGTAAGAAGAGTCAGTTTTCTTGTACTTAAGTGGCATTGTGTCTTTTGTTTTTAATTCCGATGAAATTACTGTGTTTCATCGTCAATAAGAAAGTCAGAGGGATACACTAAACCAGAAGGGAAGCATCGGAATCTAAAACCGGTCTCACAAGAAAGGTTCATAACATAGACAGTAAGAAGAGCCAGTCTTCTTGTATTTGAGTCGGCGGTGTGCCTTTTCTATTTAATTCCGATGCAATTTCTGTGTTTCATCGTCAATAAGAAGGTCAGCGGGATTCAGTAAACCGGAAGTGTAGAATCAGAATCTATAACTTGTGTCATAGGAATGGTTCAAAACATAGACAGTAAGAAGAGTCAGTCTTCTTGTACTTAAGTCGGCATTGAGCCTTTTGTATTTAATTCCGATGCAATTTCTGTGTTTCATCGTCAATAAGAAGGTCAGAGGGATACAGTAGACCTGAAGTGAAGCATCGGAATCTATAACTAGCGTCACAAGAATGGTTCAAATCATAGACAGTAAGAAGAGTCAGTTTTCCTGTACTAAAGACGGCATTGTGCCTTTTGTATTTAATTCCGATGCAATTTCTGTGTTTCATCGTCAATAAGAAGGTCAGAGGGATACAGTAAACCTGAAGTGAAGCATCGGAATGTATAACTAGTGTCACAGGAATGGTTCAAACATAGACAGTAAGAAGAGTCAGTTTTCTTTAACTTAAGTCGGCATTGTGGCTTTTGTATTTAATTCCGATGCAATTTCTGTGCTTCATCATCAATAAGAAGGTCCAAGGGATACAGTAAACCTGAGCTGAAGCATCGGAATCTAAAACCGGTGTCACAGGAAAGGTTCATTACGTAGACAGTAAGAAGAGCCAGTCTTCTTGTGTTTGAGTCGGCATTGTGCCTTTAGTATTTAATTCGGATGCAATTTCTGTGTTTCATCGTCAAAAAGGACGTTAGAGGGATAAAGTAAACCTGAAGTGAAGCATCGGAATCTATAACTAGTGTCACAGGAATGGTTTAAAACATAGAAAGTAAGAAGAGTCAGTTTTCTTGTACATAAGTAGGCATTGTTCCTTTTGTATTTAATTCCGATGCAATTTCTGTGTTTCGTGGTCAATAAGTAGGTCCAAGGAATACAGTAAACCTGAAGTGAAGCATCGGAATCTAAAACCGGTGTCACAGGAAAGGTTCATAACATAGACAGTAAGAAGAGCCAGTCTTCTTGTATTTGAGTCGGCATTGTGCCTTTTGTATTTAATTCCGATGCAATTTCTGTGTTTCATCGTCAATAAGAAGGTCAGCGGGATTCAGTAAACCTGAAGTGAAGCATCGGAATCTATAACTAGTGTCACAGGAATGGTTTAAAACATAGAAAGTAAGAAGAGTCAGTTTTCCTGTACTAAAGACGGCATTGTGCCTTTTGTATTTAATTCCAAAGCAATTTCTGTGTTTCATCGTCAATAAGAAGGTCAGAGGGATACAGTAAACCTGAAGTGAAGCATCGGAATGTATAACTAGTGTCACAGGAATGGTTCAAACATAGACAGTAAGAAGAGTCAGTTTTCTTTAACTTAAGTCGGCATTGTGGCTTTTGTATTTAATTCCGATGCTATTTCTGTGCTTCATCATCAATAAGAAGGTCCAAGGGATACAGTAAACCTGAGCTGAAGCATCGGAATCTAAAACCGGTGTCACAGGAAAGGTTCATAACATAGACAGTAAGAAGAGCCAGTCTTCTTGTGTTTGAGTCGGCATTGTGCCTTTAGTATTTAATTCGGATGCAATTTCTGTGTTTCATCGTCAAAAAGGACGTTAGAGGGATACAGTAAACCTGAAGTGAAGCATCGGAATCTATAACTAGTGTCACAGGAATGGTTTAAAACATAGAAAGTAAGAAGAGTCAGTTTTCTTGTACATAAGTAGGCATTGTTCCTTTTGTATTTAATTCCGATGCAATTTCTGTGTTTCGTGGTCAATAAGTAAGTCCAAGGAATACAGTAAACCTGAAGTGAAGCATCGGAATCTAAAACCGGTGTCACAGGAAAGGTTCATAACATAGACAGTAAGAAGAGCCAGTCTTCTTGTATTTGAGTCGGCATTGTGCCTTTTGTATTTAATTCCGATGCAATTTCTGTGTTTCATCGTCAATAAGAAGGTCAGCGGGATTCAGTAAACCTGAAGTGAAGCATCGGAATCTATAACTAGTGTCACAGGAATGGTTTAAAACATAGAAAGTAAGAAGAGTCAGTTTTCTTTTACATAAGTAGGCATTGTTCCTTTTGTATTTAATTCCGATGCAATTTCTGTGTTTCGTGGTCAATAAGGAGGTCCAAGGGATACAGTAAACCTTAAGTGAAGCATCGGAATCTAAAACCGGTGTCACAGGAAAGGTTCATAACATAGACAGTAAGAAGAGCCAGTCTTCTTGTATTTGAGTCGGCATTGTGCCTTTTGTATTTAATTCCGATGCAATTTCTGTGTTTCATCGTCAATAAGAAGGTCAGCGGGATTCAGTAAACCTGAAGTGAAGAATCGGAATCTATAACTAGTGTCACAGGAATGGTTCAAAACATAGACAGTAAGAAGAGTCAGTCTTCTTGTACTTAAGTCGGCATTGTGCCTTTAGTATTAATTTAAGATGCAATTTCTATGTTTCATCTTCAATAAGAAGGTCAGAGGGATATAGTAAGCTTGAAGCGAAGCATCTGAATGTATAACTAGTGTCACAGGAATGGTTCAAAACATAGACCGTAAGAAGAGTCAGTTTTCTTGTACTTAAGACGGCATTGTGCCTTTTGTATTTAATTCCGATGCAATAACTGCGTTTCATCGTCAATAAGAAGGTCAGAGGGATACAATAAACCTGATGTGAATTATCGGAACCAATAACTAGTGGCACAGCAATGGTTCAAAACGTAGACAGTAAGAAGAGTCAGTTATCTTGTACTTAAGTAGGCATTGTGCCTTTTGTAATTAAATCTGATGCAATTTCTGAGTTTCATCGTCAATAAGAAGGCCAGAGGGATACAGTACACCTGAAGTGAAGCATCAGAATCTATAACCAGTGTCACAGGAATGGTTCAAAACATAGACAGTAAAAAGAGCCAGTTTTCTTGTACTTAAGTAGGCATTGTGCCCTTTGTATATAATTACGATGCAATTTCTGTATTTCATCGTCAATAAGAAGGTCAGACTGATACAGTAAACGTGAAGTGAAGCATCGGAATCTACAACTAGTGTCACAGGAATGGTTCAAAGCATAGACAGTAAGAAGAATCAGTTTTCTTGTACTTAAGTGGCATTGTGTCTTTTGGTTTTAATTCCGATGAAATTACTGTGTTTCATCGTCAATAAGAAAGTCAGAGGGATACACTAAACCTGAAGGGAAGCATCGGAATCTAAAACCGGTCTCACAGGAAAGGTTCAAAACATAGACAGTAAGATAAGTCAGTCTTCTTGTACTTAAGTCGGCATTGAGCCTTTTGTATTTAATTCCGATGCAATTTCTGTGTTTCATCGTCAATAAGAAGGTCAGAGGGATACAGTAGACCTGAAGTGAAGCATCGGAATCTATAACTAGCGTCACAAGAATGGTTCAAATCATAGACAGTAAGAAGAGTCAGTTTTCCTGTACTTAAGACGGCATTGTGCCTTTTGTATTTAATTCCGATGCAATTTCTGTGTTTCATCGTCAATAAGAAGGTCAGAGGGATACAGTAAACCTGAAGTGAAGCATCGGAATGTATAACTAGTGTCACAGGAATGGTTCAAACATAGACAGTAAGAAGAGTCAGTTTTCTTTAACTTAAGTAGGCATTGTGGCTTTTGTATTTAATTCCGATGCAATTTCTGTGCTTCATCATCAATAAGAAGGTCCAAGGGATACAGTAAACCTGAGCTGAAGCATCGGAATCTAAGACCGGTGTCATAGGAAAGGTTCATAACATAGACTGTAAGAAGAGCCAGTCTTCTTGTGTTTGAGTCGGCATTGTGCCTTTAGTATTTAATTCGGAAGCAATTTCTGTGTTTCATCGTCAATAAGAAGGTCAGCGGGATTCAGTAAACCTGA
Source organism: Schistocerca piceifrons (assembly GCF_021461385.2). Classification (NCBI taxonomy): domain Eukaryota; kingdom Metazoa; phylum Arthropoda; class Insecta; order Orthoptera; family Acrididae; genus Schistocerca; species Schistocerca piceifrons. The sequence goes on from NW_025728437.1 coordinate 50,641, forward strand.
AGTGAAGAATCGGAATATATAACTAGTGTCACAGGAATGGTTCAAAACATAGACAGTAGGAAGAGTCAGTCTTCTTGTTCTTAAGTCGTCATCGTGCCTTTTGTATTTAATTCCGATGCAATTTCTGAGTTTCATCGTCAATAAGGAGGTCGGAGGGGTACAGTAAACCTTAAGTGAAGCATCCGAATCTATAACTAGTGTCACAGGAATGGTTCAAAACATAGACAGTAGGAAGAGTCAGTCTTCTTGTACTTAAGTCGGCATTGTGCCTTGTGTATTAATTTCCGATGCAATTTCTATGTTTCATCTTCAATAAGAAGGTCCGAGGGATACAGTAAACCTGAAGTGAAGCATCAGAATCTATAACTGGTGTCACATGTATGGTTCAAAACATAGAAAGTAAAAAGAGTCAGTTTTTTTGTCCTTAAGTTCGCATTGTGCCTTTCGTATTTAATTCCGATGAAATTTCTGTGATTCATCGTCAAGAAGTTCAGAGGGATACAGTAAACCTGAAGTGAAGCATCGGAATCTATAACTAGTGTCACAAGAATGGTTCAAATCATAGACAGTAAGAAGAGTCAGTTTTCCTGTACTTAAGACGGCATTGTGCCTTTTGTAATTAATTCCGATGCAATTTCTGTGTTTCATCGTCAATAAGAAGGTCAGAGGGATACAGTAAACCTGAGGTGAAGCATCGGAATCTATAACTAGTGACACAGGAATGGTTCAAAACATAGACACTAAGAAGAGTCAGTTTTCTCATACTTAAGTCGGCATTGTGCCTTTTGTATTTAATTCTGATGCAATTTCTGTATTTCGTCGTCAATCAAAAGGGCCAAGGGATACAGTGAACCTGAAGTGAAGCATCGGAATCTAAAACCGGTGTCACAGGAAAGGTTCATAACATAGACAGTAAGAAGAGCCAGTCTTCTTGTATTTGAGTCGGCATTGTGCCTTTAGTATTTAATTCCGATGCAATTTCTGTGTTTCATCGTCAATAAGAAGGTTAGCGGGATTCAGTAAACCTGAAGTGAAGAATCGGAACCTATAACTAGTGTCACAGGAATGGTTCAAAACATAGACAGTAGGAAGAGTCTGTCTTCTTGTACTTAAGTCAGCATTGTGCCTTTTGTATCAATTTCCGATGCAATTTCTATGTTTCATCTTCAATAAGAAGGTCAGAGGGATACAGTAAGCTTGAAGTGAAGCATCGGAATGTATAACAAGTGTCACAGGAATGGTTCCAAACATAGACAGTAAGAAGAGTCAGTTTTCTTGTACTTAAGTGGGCATTGTGACTTTTGTATTTAATTCCGATGAAATTTCTGTGATTCATCGTCAATAAGAAGGTCAGAGGGATACAGTAAACCTGAAGTGAAGCATCGGAATCTATAACTAGTGTCACAGGAATGGTTCAAAGCATAGACAGTAAGAAGAGTCAGTTATCTTGTACTTAAGTAGGCATTGTGCCTTTTGTAATTAAATCTGATGCAATTTCTGAGTTTCATCGTCAATAAGAAGGCCAGAGGGATACAGTACACCTGAAGTGAAGCATCAGAATCTATAACCAGTGTCACAGGAATGGTTCAAAACATAGACAGTAAAAAGAGCCAGTTTTCTTGTACTTAAGTAGGCATTGTGCCCTTTGTATATAATTACGATGCAATTTCTGTATTTCATCGTCAATAAGAAGGTCAGACTGATACAGTAAACGTGAAGTGAAGCATCGGAATCTACAACTAGTGTCACAGGAATGGTTCAAAGCATAGACAGTAAGAAGAATCAGTTTTCTTGTACTTAAGTGGCATTGTGTCTTTTGGTTTTAATTCCGATGAAATTACTGTGTTTCATCGTCAATAAGAAAGTCAGAGGGATACACTAAACCTGAAGGGAAGCATCGGAATCTAAAACCGGTCTCACAGGAAAGGTTCAAAACATAGACAGTAAGATAAGTCAGTCTTCTTGTACTTAAGTCGGCATTGAGCCTTTTGTATTTAATTCCGATGCAATTTCTGTGTTTCATCGTCAATAAGAAGGTCAGAGGGATACAGTAGACCTGAAGTGAAGCATCGGAATCTATAACTAGCGTCACAAGAATGGTTCAAATCATAGACAGTAAGAAGAGTCAGTTTTCCTGTACTTAAGACGGCATTGTGCCTTTTGTATTTAATTCCGATGCAATTTCTGTGTTTCATCGTCAATAAGAAGGTCAGAGGGATACAGTAAACCTGAAGTGAAGCATCGGAATGTATAACTAGTGTCACAGGAATGGTTCAAACATAGACAGTAAGAAGAGTCAGTTTTCTTTAACTTAAGTAGGCATTGTGGCTTTTGTATTTAATTCCGATGCAATTTCTGTGCTTCATCATCAATAAGAAGGTCCAAGGGATACAGTAAACCTGAGCTGAAGCATCGGAATCTAAGACCGGTGTCATAGGAAAGGTTCATAACATAGACTGTAAGAAGAGCCAGTCTTCTTGTGTTTGAGTCGGCATTGTGCCTTTAGTATTTAATTCGGAAGCAATTTCTGTGTTTCATCGTCAATAAGAAGGTCAGCGGGATTCAGTAAACCTGAAGTGAAGAATCGGAATATATAACTAGTGTCACAGGAATGGTTCAAAACATAGACAGTAGGAAGAGTCAGTCTTCTTGTTCTTAAGTCGTCATCGTGCCTTTTGTATTTAATTCCGATGCAATTTCTGAGTTTCATCGTCAATAAGGAGGTCGGAGGGGTACAGTAAACCTTAAGTGAAGCATCCGAATCTATAACTAGTGTCACAGGAATGGTTCAAAACATAGACAGTAGGAAGAGTCAGTCTTCTTGTACTTAAGTCGGCATTGTGCCTTGTGTATTAATTTCCGATGCAATTTCTATGTTTCATCTTCAATAAGAAGGTCCGAGGGATACAGTAAACCTGAAGTGAAGCATCAGAATCTATAACTGGTGTCACATGTATGGTTCAAAACATAGAAAGTAAAAAGAGTCAGTTTTTTTGTCCTTAAGTTCGCATTGTGCCTTTCGTATTTAATTCCGATGAAATTTCTGTGATTCATCGTCAAGAAGTTCAGAGGGATACAGTAAACCTGAAGTGAAGCATCGGAATCTATAACTAGTGTCACAGGAATGGTTCAAAGCATAGACAGTAAGAAGAGTCAGTTTTCTTGTACTTAAGACGGCATTGTGCCCTTTGTATATAATTACGATGCAATTTCTGTATTTCATCGTCAATAAGAAAGTCAGACTGATACAGTAAACGTGAAGTGAAGCGTCGGAATCTATAACTAGTGTCACAGGAATGGTTCAAAACATAGACAATAAGAAGAGTCAGTTTTCTTGTACTTAAGTGGCATTGTGTCTTTTGTTTTTAATTCCGATGAAATTACTGTGTTTCATCGTCAATAAGAAGGTCAGAATGATACAGTGAACCTGAAGTGAAGCATCGGAATCTGTAACTAGTGTCACAGGAATAGTTCAAAGTATATACAGTAAGAAGAGTCAGTTTTCTTGTACTTTAGTCGGCAATGTGCCTTTTCTATTTAATTCCGATGCAATATCTGTGTTTCATCGTCAATAAGAAGGTCAGAGGGATACAGTAAACCTGAAGTGAAGCATCGGAATCTATAACTAGTGTCACAGGAATGGTTCAATACATAGACAGTAAGACGAGTCAGTTTTCTTGTACTTAAGTCGGCATTGTGCCTTTTGTATTTAATTCCGATAAAATTTTTGTGTTTCATCGTCAATAAAAAGGTCAGAGGGATACGGTAAACCTGAATTGAAGCATCGGAATCTATAACTAGTGTCACAGGAATGGTTTAAATCATAGACAGTAAGAAGAGCCAGTCTTTGTGTATTTAATTCCGATGCAATTACTGTGTTTCGTTGTCAATAAGGAGGTCCGAGGGATACAGTAAACCTGAAGTGAAGCATCGGAATCTATAACTAGTGTCACAGGAATGGTTCAAAACATAGAAAGTAAGAACAGTCAGTTTTCTTGTACTTAAGTCGTCATTGTGCCTGTTGTATTTAATTCCGATGCAATTTTTGTGTTTCGTCGTCAATAATAAGGTCCAAGGGATACAGTAAACCTGAAGTGAAGCATCGGAATCTAAAACCGGTCTCACAGGAAAGGTTCATAACATACACAGTAAGAAGAGCCAGTCTTCTTGTATTTGAGTCGGCATTGTGCCTTTTGTATTTAATTCCGATGCAATTTCTGTGTTTCATCGTCAATAAGAATGTCAGCGGGATTCAGTAAACCTGAAGTGAAGAATCGGAATCTACAACTAGTGTCACAGGAATGGTTCAAAACATAGGCAAAAAGAAGAGTCAGTCTTCTTGTACTTAAGTCGGCATTGTGCTTTTTTATTTAATTCTGATGAAATTTCTGTGTTTCTTCGTCAATAAGAAGGTCAGACTGATACAGTAAACAAGTAGTGAAGCATCGGAATCCTTAACTAGTGTCACAGGAATGGTTCAGAACATAGACAGTAAGAACAGTCGGTTTTCTTGTACTTAAGTGGGCATTGTGTCTTTTGTATTTAATTCCGATGAAATTTCTGTGTTTCATCGTCAATAAGAAGGTCAGAGAGATACAGAAAACCTGAAGTGAAGCATCGGAATCTATAACTAGTGTCACGGCAATGATTCAATACATAGACAGTAAGAAGAGTCAGTTTTCTTGTACTTAAGAGGGCATTGTGCCTTTTATATTTAATTCCGAAGCGAATTTTGTGTTTCATCGTCAATAAGAAGGTCATAGGGATACAGTAAAACTGAATTAAAGCATCGGAATCTATAACTAGTTTCACAGTAATGGTTTAAAACATAGACAGTAAGAAGAGCTAGTCTTCTTGTACTTGAGTCGGCATTGTGCGTTTTGTATTTAATTCCGATGCAATTTCTGTGTTTATCGTCAATAAGGAGGTTAGAGGGATACAGCAAACCTGAAGTGAAGCATCGGAATCTAGAACTAGTGTCACAGGAATGGTTCAAAACATAGAAAGTAAGAAGAGTCAGTTTTCTTGTACATAAGTAGGCATTGTTCCTTTTGTATTTAATTCCGATGCAATTTCTGTGTTTCGTCGTCAATAATAAGGTCCAAGGGATACAGTAAACCTGAAGTGAAGCATCGTAATCTAAAACCGGTGTCACAGGAAAGGTTCATATCATAGACAGTAAGAAGAGCCAATCTTCTTGTATTTGAGTCTGCATTGTGCCTTTAGTATTTAATTCCGATGCAATTTCTGTGTTTCATCGTCAATAAGAAGGTCAGCGGGATTCAGTAAACCTGAAGTGAAGAATCGGAATCTATAACTAGTGTCACAGGAATGGTTCAAAACCTAGACAGTAGGAAGAGTCAGTCTTCTTGTACTTAAGTCGGCATTGTGCCTTTTGTATTAATTTCCGATGCAATTTCTATGTTTCATCTTCAATAAGAAGGTCAGAGGGATAGAGTAAGCTTGCAGTGAAGCATCGGAATATATAACTAGTGTCACAGGAATGGTTCAAAACAAAGACAGTAAGAAACGTAAGTTTTCTTGCACTTAAGTGGGCATTGTGCCTTTTGTATTCAATTCCGATGCAATTTTTGTGTTTCATCGTCAATAAGAAGGTCAGAGGGATACAGTAGACCTGAAGTGAAGCATCGGAATCTATAACTAGTGTCACAAGAATGGTTCAAATCATAGACAGTAAGAAGAGTCAGTTTTCCTGTACTTAAGACGGCATTGTGCCTTTTGTAATTAATTCCGATGCAATATCTGTGTTTCATCGTCAATAAGAAGGTCAGAGGGATACAGTAAACCTGAGGTGAAGCATCGGAACCTATAACTAGTGACACAGGAATGGTTCAAAACATAGACACTAAGAAGAGTCAGTTTTCTCATACTTAAGTCGGCATTGTGCCTTTTGTATTTAATTCTGATGCAATTTCTGTATTTCGTCGTCAATCAAAAGGGCCAAGGGATACAGTGAACCTGAAGTGAAGCATCGGAATCTAAAACCGGTGTCACAGGAAAGGTTCATAACATAGACAGTAAGAAGAGCCAGTCTTCTTGTATTAAAGTCGGCATTGTGCCTTTAGTATTTAATTCCGATGCAATTTCTGTGTTTCATCGTCAATAAGAAGGTTAGCGGGATTCAGTAAACCTGAAGTGAAGAATCGGAACCTATAACTAGTGTCACAGGAATGGTTCAAAACATAGACAGTAGGAAGAGTCTGTCTTCTTGTACTTAAGTCAGCATTGTGCCTTTTGTATCAATTTCCGATGCAATTTCTATGTTTCATCTTCAATAAGAAGGTCAGAGGGATACAGTAAGCTTGAAGTGAAGCATCGGAATGTATAACTAGTGTCACAGGAATGGTTCCAAACATAGACAGTAAGAAGAGTCAGTTTTCTTGTACTTAAGTGGGCATTGTGACTTTTGTATTTAATTCCGATGAAATTTCTGTGATTCATCGTCAATAAGAAGGTCAGAGGGATACAGTAAACCTCAAGTGAAGCATCGGAATCTATAACTAGTGTCACAGGAATGGTTCAAAGCATAGACAGTAAGAAGAGTCAGTTATGTTGTACTTAAGTCGGCATTGTGCCTTTTGTAATTAAATCTGATGCAATTTCTGAGTTTCATCGTCAATAAGAAGGTCAGAGGGATACAGTACACCTGAAGTGAAGCATCAGAATCTATAACTAGTGTCACAGGAATGGTTCAAAACATAGACAGTAAAAAGAGCCAGTTTTCTTGTACTTAAGCAGGCATTGTGCCCTTTGTATATAATTACGATGCAATTTCTGTATTTCATCGTCAATAAGAAGGTCAGACTTATACAGTAAACGTGAAGTGAAGCATCGGAATCTATAACTAGTGTCACAGGATTGGTTCAAAACATAGACAGTAAGAAGAGTCAGTTTTCTTGTACTTAAGTGGTATTGTGTCTTTTGTTTTTAATTCCGATGAAATTACTGTGTTTCATCGTCAATAAGAAGGTCAGAGGGATACAGTAAACATGAAGTGAAGCATCGGAATCTGTAACTAGTGTCACAGGAGTAGTTCAAAGATAATACGGTAAGAAGAGTCAGTTTTCTTGTACTTTAGTCGGCATTGTGCCTGTTGTATTTAGTTCCGATGCAATTTCTGTGTTTCGTCGTCAATAATAAGGTCCAAGGGATACAGTAACCTGAAGTGAAGCATCGGAATCTAAAACCGGTCACACAGGAATGGTTCATAACATACACAGTAAGAAGAGCCAGTCTTCTTGTATTTGAGTCGGCATTGTGCCTTTTGTATTTAATTCCGATGCAATTTCTGTGTTTCATCGTCAATAAGAAAGTCGGCGGGATTCAGTAAACCTGAAGTGAAGAATCGGAATCTATAACTAGTGTCACAGAAATGGTTCAAAACATAGACAAAAAGAAGAGTCAGTCTTCTTGTACTTAAGTCGGCATTGAGCCTTTTGTATTTCATTCCGATGCAATTTCTGTGTTTCATCGTCAATAAGTAGGTCAGAGGGATACAGAAAACCTGAAGTGAAGCATCGGAATCTATAAGTGGTGTCACACGAATGGTTCAAAGCATAGACAGTAAGAAGAGTCACTTCTCTTGTACTTAAGTAGGCATTGTGCTTTTTTATTTAATTCGGATGAAATTTCTGTGTTTCATCGTCAATAAGAAGGTCAGAGGGATACAGTAAATCTGAAGTGAAGCATCTGAATCTACAACTAGTGTCACAGGAATGGTTCAAAACATAGATAGCGAGATGAGTCACTTTACTTCTACTTAAGTCGGCATTTTGCCTGTTGTATAAAATTACGATGCTATTTCTGTGTTTCATCGTCAATAAGAAGGTCAGACTGATACAGTAAACATGAAGTGAAGCATCGGAATCTATAACTAGTGTCACAGGAATGGTTCAAAACATAGACAGTAAGAAGAGTCAGTTTTCTTTTACTTAAGTCGTCATTGCGCCATTTGTATTTAATTCCGATGCAATTTCTGTGTTTCATCGTTAATAAGATGGTCAGAGGGATACAGTAAGTTTGAAGTGAAACATCGAGATATATAACTAGTGTCACAGGAATGGTTTAAAACATAGACAGTAAGAAGAGTCAGTTTTCTTGTACTGAAGTGGGCATTGTGTCTTTTGTATTTAATTCCGATGAAATTTCTGTGTTTCATCGTCAATAAGAAGGTCAGAGGGATACAGAAATCCTGAAGTGAAGCATCGGAATCTATAACTAGTGTCACAGGAATGGTTCAATGCATAGACAGTAAGAAGAGTCAGTTTTCTTGTACTTAGGACGGCATTGTGCCTTTTGTATTTAATTCCGAAGCAATTTTTGTCTTTCATCGTCAATAAGAAGGTCATAGGGATACAGTAAAACTGAATGAAAGCATCGGAATCTATAACTAGTGTCACAGGAATGGTTCAAACCATAGACAGTAAGAAGAGTCAGTTTTCTTGTACTTAAGACGGCATTGTGCATCTTGTATTTAATTCCGATGCAATTTCTGTGTTTCATCGCCAAAAAGGACGTTAGAGGGATACAGTAAACCTGAAGTGAAGCATCGGAATCTATAACTAGTGTCACAGGAATGGTTTAAAACATAGAAAGTAAGAAGAGTCAGTTTTCTTGTACATAAGTAGGCATTGTTCCTTTTGTATTTAATTCCGATGCAATTTCTGTGTTTTGTGGTCAATAAGAAGGTCCAAGGGATACAGTAAACCTGAAGTGAAGCATCGGAATCTAAAACCGGTGTCACAGGAAAGGTTCATAACATAGACAGTAAGAAGAGCCAGTCTTCTTGTATTTGAGTCGGCATTGTGCCTTTTGTATTTAATTCCGATGCAATTTCTGTGTTTCATCGTCAATAAGAAGGTCAGCGGGATTCAGTAAACCTGAAGTGAAGAATCGGAATCTATAACTAGTGTCACAGGAATGGTTCAAAACATAGACAGTAAGAAGAGTCAGTCTTCTTGTACTTAAGTCGGCATTGTGCCTTTTGTATTAATTTAAGATGCAATTTCTATGTTTCATCTTCAATAAGAGGGTCAGAGGGATACAGTAAGCTTGAAGCGAAGCATCGGAATGTATAACTAGTGTCACAGGAATGGTTCAAAACATAGACAGTAAGAAGAGTCAGTGTTCTTGTACTTAAGACGGCATTGTGCCTTTTGTATTTAATTCCGATGCAATAACTGCGTTTCATCGTCAATAAGAAGGTCAGAGGGATACAATAAACCTGATGTGAATTATCGGTACCAATAACTAGTGGCACAGCAATGGTTCAAAACATAGACAGTAAGAAGAGTCAGTTATCTTGTTCTTAAGTAGGCATTGTGCCTTTTGTAATTAAATCTGATGCAATTTCTGAGTTTCATCGTTAATAAGAAGGCCAGAGGGATACAGTACACCTGAAGTGAAGCATCAGAATCTATAACTAGTGTCACAGGAATGGTTCAAAACATAGACAGTAAAAAGAGCCAGTTTTCTTGTACTTAAGTAGGCATTGTGCCCTTTGTATATAATTACGATGCAATTTCTGTATTTCATCGTCAATAAGAAGGTCAGACTGATACAGTAAACCTGAAGTGAAGCATCGGAATGTATAACTAGTGTCACAGGAATGGTTCAAACATAGACAGTAAGAAGAGTCAGTTTTCTTCAACTTAAGTCGGCATTGTGGCTTTTGTATTTAATTCCGATGCAATTTCTGTGCTTCATCATCAATAAGAAGGTCCAAGGGATACAGTAAACCTGAGCTGAAGCATCGGAATCTAAAACCGGTGTCACAGGAAAGGTTCGTAACATAGACAGTAAGAAGAGCCAGTCTTCTTGTGTTTGAGTCGGCATTGTGCCTTTAGTATTTAATTCGGAAGCAATTTCTGTGTTTCATCGTCAATAAGAAGGTCAGCGGGATTCAGTAAACCTTAAGTGAAGCATCCGAATCTATAACTACTGTCACAGGAATGGTTCAAAACATAGACAGTAGGAAGAGTCAGTCTTCTTGTACTTAAGTCGGCATTGTGCCTTTTGTATTAATTTCCGATGCAATTTCTATGTTTCATCTTCAATAAGAAGGTCCGAGGCATACAGTAAACCTGAAGTGAAGCATCAGAATCTATAACTGGTGTCACATGTATGGTTCAAAACATAGAAAGTAAGAAGAGTCAGTTTTTTTGTACTTAAGTTCGCATTGTGCCTTTTGTATTGAATTCCGGTGCAATTTCTGTGTTTCGTAGTCAATAATAAGGTCCAAGGGATACAGTAAACCTGAAGTGAAGCATCAGAATCTATAACTAGTGTCACAGGAATGGTTCAAAACATAGAAAGTAAGGAGAGTCAGTTTTTTTGTACTTAAGTCCGCATTGTGCCTTTTGTAATTAATTCCGATGCAATTTCTGTGTTTCACCGCCAATAAGAAGTTCACAGGGAGGCAGTGAACCTGAAGTCGATTATCCAAATTCATAACTAGTGTCACAGGAATGGTTCAAAAACATAGACAGTAAGAAGAGCCAGTCTTCTTGTACTTAAGTCGGCATTGTGCCTTTTGTATTAATTTCCGATGCAATTTCTATGTTTCATCTTCAATAAGAAGGTCCGAGGCATACAGTAAACCTGAAGTGAAGCATCAGAATCTATAACTGGTGTCACATGTATGGTTCAAAACATAGAAAGTAAGAAGAGTCAGTTTTTTTGTACTTAAGTTCGCATTGTGCCTTTTGTATTGAATTCCGGTGCAATTTCTGTGTTTCGTAGTCAATAATAAGGTCCAAGGGATACAGTAAACCTGAAGTGAAGCATCAGAATCTATAACTAGTGTCACAGGAATGGTTCAAAACATAGACAGTAAGAAGAGCCAGTCTTCCTGTACTTGAGTCGGAATTGTTCCTTTTGTATTTAATTCCGATGCAATTTCTGTGTTGAATCGTCAATAAGAAGGTGAGAGGGATACAGTAAAGCTGAAGTGAAGCATCGGAATCTATAACTAGTGTCACAGGAAGGGTTCAAAACATAGAGAGTAAGATGAGACAGTCTTCTTGTACTTAAGTCAGCATTGAGCCTTTTGTATTTAATTCCGATGCATTTTCCGTGTTTCATCGTCTATATTATGTCAGAGGGATACAGTAAACCTGAAGTGAAGCATCGGAACCTATAAGTAGTGTCAGAGGAATGGTTCAAAACATAGACAGTAAGAAGAGTCAGTTTTCTTGTACTTAAGTAGGCATTGTGCCTTTTGTATTTAATTCCGATGCAATTTCTGTGTTTCGTGGTCAATAAGAAGGTCCATGGGATACAGTAAACCTGAAATGAAGCATCGGAATCTAAAACCGGTCTCACAGGAAAGGTTCAAAACGTAGACAGTATGAAGAGCCATCCTTCTTGTACTTGTTTCGGCATTGTGCCTTTTGTATTTAAATCCGATGCTATTTCTGTGTTTCATCGTCAATAGGAAGATCAGAGGGATACAATAAAGCTGAAGTGAAGCATCGGAATCAATAAATAGTGTCACAGCAATGGTTCAAAACTTAGACAGTAGGAAGAGTCAGTTTTCTTGTACTTAAGTCGGCATTGTGTTTTTTGTATTTAATTCCGATGCAATTTCTGCGTTTCATCGTCAATTAGAAGGTCAGAGGGATACAGAAAAACAGAATTGAAGCATCGGAATCTATAACTAGTGTCACAGGAATAATTTAAAACATAGACAGTAAGAAGAGCCAGTCTTCTTGTACTTGAGTCGGCATTGTGCCTTTTGTATTTAATTCCGATGCAATTTTTGCGTTTCATCGTCAATAAGAAGGTCAGAGGGATACAGTAAACCGGAAGTGAAGCATCGGAATCTATAACTAGTGTCACAGGAATGGTTCAATACATAGACAGTAAGACGAGTCAGTTTTCTTGTACTTAAGTCGTCATTGGGCGTTTTGTATTTAATTCCGATGCAATTTTTGTTTCATCGTCAATTAGAAGGTCAGAGGGATACGGTAAACCTGAATTGAAGCATCGGAATCTATAACTAGTGTCACAGGAATGGTTTAAATCATAGAAAGTAAGAAGAGCCAGTCTTCTTGTATTTAATTCCGACGCAATTTATGAGTTTCATCGACAATGAGGAGGTCCCATGGATACAGTAAACCTGAAGTGAAGCATCGGAATCTCTAACTAGTGTCACAGGAATGGTTCAAAACATAGACAGTAAGAAGAGTCAGTTTTCTTGTACTTAAGTGGGCATTGTGACTTTTGTATATAATTCCGATGAAATTTCTGTGATTCATCGTCAATAAGAAGGTAAGAGGGATACAGTAAACCTGAAGTGAAGCATCGGAATCTATAACTAGTGTCACAGGGATGGTTCAAAGCATAGACAGTAAGAAGAGTCAGTTTTCTTGTACTTAAGACGGCATTGTGCCTTTTGTATTTAATTCCGATGCAATAACTGTGTTTCATCGTCAATAAGAAGCTCAGAGGGATACAATAAACCTGATGTGAAGAATCATAGAAAGTAAGAAGAGCCAGTCTTCTTGTATTTAATTCCGACGCAATTTATGTGTTTCATCGACAATAAGGAGGTCCCAGGGATACAGTAAACCTGAAGTGAAGCATCGGAATCTGTAACTAGTGTCACAGGAATGGTTCAAAACATAGACAGTAAGAAGAGTCAGTTTTCTTGTACTTAAGTGGGCATTGTGACTTTTGTATATAATTCCGATGAAATTTCTGTGATTCATCGTCAATAAGAAGGTAAGAGGGATACAGTAAACTTGAAGTGAAGCATCGGAATCTATAACTAGTGTCACAGGAATGGTTCAAAGCATAGACAGTAAGAAGAGTCAGTTTTCTTGTACTTAAGACGGCATTGTGCCTTTTGTATTTAATTCCGATGCAATAACTGTGTTTCATCGTCTATAAGAAGTTCAGAGGGATACAATAAACCTGATGTGAAGCATCGAAATCTATAACTAGTGGCACAGTAATGGTTCAAAACATAGACAGTAAGAAGAGTCAGTTATCTTGTACTTAAGAAGGCATTGTGCCTTTTGTAATTAAATCTGGTGCAATTTCTGAGTTTCATCGTCAATAAGAAGGTCAGAGGGATACAGTACACCTGAAATGAAGCATCAGAATCTATAATTAGTGTCACAGGAATGGTTCAAAACATAGACAGTAAAAGGAGCCAGTTTTCTTGTACTTCAGTAGGCATTGTGCCCTTTGTATATAATTACGATGCAATATCTGTGTTTCATCGTCAATAAGAAGGTCAGACTGATACAGTAAACGTGAAGTGAAGCATCGGAATCTATAACTAGTGTCACAGGAATGGTTCAAAACATAGACAGTAAGAAGAGTCAGTTTTCTTGTACTTAGGTCGTCATTGTGCCTTTTGTATTAATTTCCGATGCAATTTCTATGTTTCATCTTTAATAAGAAGGTCCGAGGGATACAGTAAACCTGATGTGAAGCATCAGAATCTATAACTAGTGTCACAGGAATGGTTCAAAGCATAGAAAGTAAGAAGAGTCAGTTTTTTTGTACTTAAGTTCGCATTGTTCCTTTTGTATTTAATTCCGGTGCAATTTCTGTGTTTCGTCGTCAATAATAAGGTCCAAGGGATACAGTAAACCTGAAGTGAAGCATCAGAATCTATAACTTGTGTCACAGGAATGGTTCAAAGCATAGAAAGTAAGAAGAGTCAGTTTTTTTGTACTTAAGTTCGCATTGTGCCTTTCGTAATTAATTCCGTTGCAATTTCTGTGTTTCACCGCCAATAAGAAGTTCACAGGGAGGCAGTGAACCTGAAGTCGAACATCCTAATCCATAACTAGTGTCACAGGAATGGTTCAAAACATAGACAGTAAGAAGAGCCAGTCTAATTGTACTTGGGTCGGCATTGAGCCTTTTGTATTTAATTCCGATGCATTTTCCGTGTTTCATCGTCTATATTACGTCAGAGGGATACAGTAAACCTGAAGTGAAGCATCGGAATCTATAAGTAGTGTCACTGTAAGGGTCAAAACGTAGACAGTAGGAAGAGCAGTTTTCTTGTACTTAAGTTGGCTTTGTCCCTTTTGTATTTCATTCCGATGCAATTTCTGTGGTTCATCGTCAATAAGATCGTCAGAGGGTACAGTAAACCTGAAGTGAAGCATTGGAATCTATAACTAGTGTCAGAGGAATGGTTCAAACATAGACAGTAAGATGAGTCAGTTTTCTTGTACTTAAGTAGGCATTGTGCCTTTTGTATTTAATTCCGATGCAATTTCTGTGTTTCGTGGTCAATAAGACGGTCCATGGGATACAGTAAACCTGAAGTGAAGCATCGGAATCTAAAACCGGTCTCACAGGAAAGGTTCAAAACGTAGACAGTATGAAGAGCCAGCCTTCTTGTACTTGAGTCGGCATTGTGCCTTTTGTATTTAAATCCGATGCAATTTCTGTGTTTCATCGTCAATAGGAAGGTCAGAGGGATACAATAAGCTGAAGTGAAGCATCGGAATCAATAAATAGTCTCACAGGAATGGTTCAAAACTTAGACAGTAAGAAGAGTCAGTTTTCTTGTACTTAAGTCGGCATTGTGCTTTTTGAATTTAATTCCGATGCAATTTCTGTGTTTCATCGTCAATAAGAAGGTCAGAGGGATACAGAAAACCTGAATTGAAGCATCGGAATCTATAACTAGTGTCACAGGAATAATTTAAAACGTAGACAGTAAGAAGAGCCAGTCTTCTTGTACTTGAGTCGGCATTGTGCATTTTGTATTTAATTCCGATGCAATTTCAGTGTTTCATCGTCAATAAGAAGGTCAGAGGGATCAGTAAGCTTGAAGTGAAGCATCGGAATAAATTACAAGTGTCACAGGAATGGTTCAAAACATAGACAGTAAGACGCGTCAGTTTTCTTGTACTTAAGTTCGCATTGTGCCTTTTGTATTTAATTCCGGTGCAATTTCTGTGTTTCGTCGTCAATAACAAGGTCCAAGGGATACAGTAAACCTGAAGTGAAGCACCGGAATCAAAACCGGTGTCACAGGAAAGGTTCATAACATAGACAGTAAGAAGAGCCAGACTTCTTGTATTTGAGTCTGCATTGTGCCTTTTGTATTTAATTCCGATGCAATTTCTGTGTTTCATCGTCAATAAGAAGTTCAGCGGGATTCAGTAAACCTAAAGTGAAGAATCGGAATCTATAACTAGTGTCACAGTAATGGTTCAAGGCATAGACAGTAAGAAGAGTCAGTCTTCTTGTACTTAAGTCGGCATTGAGCCATTTGTATTTTATTCCGATGCAATTTCTGTGTTTCATCGTCAATAAGAAGGTCAGAGGGATGCAATAAACCTGATGTGAAGCATCGGAATCTATAACTACTGGCACAGGGATGGTTTAAAGCATAGACAGTAAGAAGAGTCAGTTATCTTGTACTTAAGTAGGCATTGTGCTTTTGTATTTAACTCCGATGCAATTTCTGTGTTTCATCGTCAATAAGATCGTCAGAGGGTACAGTAAACCTGAAGTGAAGCATCGGAATCCATAACTAGTGTCACAGGAATAGTTCAAAACATAGACAGTGAGAAGAGTCAGTTTTCTTGTACTTAATTAGGCATTGTGCCTTTTGTATGTAATTCCGATGCAATTTCTGTGTTTCATCGTCAATAAGAAGGTCAGAGGGATACAGCAAAGCTGAAGTGAAGCATCGGAATCTATAACTAGTGTCACAGGAATGGTTCAAAACTTAGACAGTAAGAAGAGTCAGTTTTCTTGTACTTAAGTCGGCATTGTGCTTTTTCTTTTCAATTCTGATGCAATGTCTGTGTTTCATCGTCAATAAGAAGGTCAGAGCGATACAGTAAAACTGAATTGAAGTTTCAGAATCTATAACTAGTGTCACAGGAATGGTTTAAAACATAGACAGTAAGAAGAGCCAGTCTTCTTGTACTTGAGTCGGCATTGTGCCTTTTGTATTTAATTCCGATGCAATTTCTGTGTTTCACCGTCAATAAGGAGGTCAGAGGGATACAGTAAACCTGAAGTGAAGCATCAGAATCTATAACTAGTGTCAACGGAATGGTTCAAAACATAGAAAGTAAGAAGAGTCAGTTTTTTTGTACATAAGTTCGCATTGTGCCTTTTGTATTTAATTCCGGTGCAATTTCTGTGTTTCGTCGACAATAATAACGTCCAAGGGATACAGTAAACGTGAAGTGAAGCATCGGAATCAAAACCGGTGTCACAGGAAAGGTTCATAACATAGACAGTAAGAAGAGCCAGTCTTCTTGTATTTGAGTCGGCATTGTGCCTTTTGTATTTAATTCCGATGCAATTCCTGTTTTTCATCGTCAATAAGAAGGTCAGCGGGATTCAGTAAACCTGAAGTGAAGGATCGGAATCTATAACTAGTGTCACAGGAATGGTTCAAGTCATAGACAGTAAGAAGAGTCAGTCTTCTTGTACTTAAGTCGGCATTGAGCCATTTGTATTTAATTCCGATTCAATTTCTGTGTTTCATCGTCAATAAGAAGGTCAGAGGGATACAGTAAGCTTGAAGTGAAGCATCGGAATAAATAACTAGTGTCACAGGAATGGTTCAAAACATAGACAGTAAGATGAGTCAGTTTTCTTGTACTTAAGTTGGGCATTGTGTCTTTTGTATTTAATTCCGATGAAATTTCTGTGTTTCATCGTCAATAAGAAGGTCAGAAGGATACAGTAAACCTGAAGTGAAGCATCGCAATCTATAACTAGTGTCACAGGAATGGTTCAAAACATAGACAGTAAGAAGATTCAGATTTCTTGTACTTAAGACGGCATTATGCCTTTAGTATTTAATTCCAATGCAATATCTGTGATTAATCGTCAATACGTAGGTCAGAGGGATACAATAAACCTGATGTGAAGCATCGGAATCTATAACTAGTGGCACAGGAATGGTTCAAAACGTAGACAGTAAGAAGAGTCAGTTATCTTGTACTTAAGTAGGCATTGTGCTTTTATATTTAATTCCGATGCAATTTCTGTGTTTCATCGTCAATAAGAAGGTCAGAGGGATGCAGTACACCTGAAGTGAAGCATCAGAACCTATAACTAGTGTCACAGGAATGGTTCAAAACATAGACCGTAAGAGAAGTCAGTTTTCTTGTACCTAATTAGGCATTGTGCCTTTTGTATGTAATTCCGATGCAATTTCTGTGTTTCATCGTCAATAAGAAGGTCAGAGGGATACAGTAAACCTTAAGTGAAGCATCGGAATCTATAACTAGTGTCACAGGAATGGTTCAAAACATAGACAGTAAGAAGAGTCAGTTTTCTTGTGCATAAGTCGGCATTGTGCCTTTTGTATTTAATTCCAATGCAATTTCTGTGTTTCATCGTCAATAAGAAGGTCAGAGGGATACTGTAAACCTGAAGTGAAGCATCGGAATCTTTAACTAGTGTCACAGGAATGGCTCAAAACAGAGACAGTAAGAAAATTCAGTTTTCGTGTACTTAAGACGGCATTGTGACTTTTGTAATTAATTCCGATGCAATATCTGTGTTTCATCGTCAATAAGAAGGTCAGAGGGATGCAATAAACCTGATGTGAAGCATCGAAATCTGTAACGAGTGGCACAGGAAAGGTTCAAAACGTAGACAGTAAGAAGAGTCAGTTATCTTGTACTTAAGTAGGCATTGTGCTTTTGTATTTAACTCCGATGCCATTTCTGTGTTTCATCGTCAATAAGATCGTCAGAGGGTACAGTAAACCTGAAGTGAAGCATCGGAATCCATAACTAGTGTCACAGGAATGGTTCAAAACATAGACAGTAAGAAGAGTCAGTTTTCTTGTACTAAATTAGGCATTGTGCCTTTTGTATTTAATTCCGATGCAATTTCTGTGTTTCATCGTCAATAAGAAGGTCAGAGGGATACAGCAAAGCTGAAGTGAAGCATCGGAATCTAGAACTAGTGTCACAGGAATGGTTCAAAACTTAGACAGTAAGAAGAGTCAGTTTCCTTGTTCTTAAGTCGGCATTGAGCTTTTTTCTATTCAATTCTGATGCAATTTCTGTGTTTCATCGTCAATAAGAAGGTCAGAGGGATACAGTAAAACTGAATTAGAGCTTCGGAATCTATAACTAGTGTCACAGGAATGGCTTAAAACATAGACAGTAAGAAGAGCCAGTCTTCTTGTACTTGAGTCGGCATTGTGCCTTTTGTATTAATTTCCGATGCAATTTCTATGTTTCATCTTTAATAAGAAGGTCCGAGGGATACAGTAAACCTGAAGTGAAGCATCAGAATCTATAACTAGTGTCACAGGAATGGTTCAAAACATAGAAAGTAAGAAGAGTCAGTTTTTTTGTACTTAAGTTCGCATTGTGCCATTTGTATTTAATTCCGGTGCAATTTCTGTGTTTCGTCGTCAATAATAAGGTCCAAGGGATACAGTAAACCTGAAGTGAAGCATCAGAATCTATAACTAGTGTCACAGGAATGGTTCAAAGCATAGAAAGTAAGAAGAGTCAGTTTTTTTGTACTTAAGTTCGCTTTGTGCCTTTCGTAATTAATTCCGTTGCAATTTCTGTGTTTCACCGCCAATAAGAAGTTCACAGGGAGACAGTGAACCTGAAGTCGAACATCCTAATCCATAACTAGTGTCAGAGGAATGGTTCAAACGTAGACAGTAAGAAGAGTCAGTTTTCTTGTACTTAAGTAGGCATTGTGCCTTTTGTATTTAATTCCGATGCAATATCTGTGTTTCATCGTCAATAAGAAGGTCAGAGGGATGCTATAAACCTGAAGTGAAGCATCGGAATCCATAACTAGTGTCACAGGAATGGTTCAAAACATAGACAGTAAGAAGAGTCAGTTTTCTTGTACTAAATTAGGCATTGTGCCTTTTGTATTTAATTCCGATGCAATTTCTGTGTTTCATCGTCAATAAGAAGGTCAGAGGGATACAGCAAAGCTGAAGTGAAGCATCGGAATCTAGAACTAGTGTCACAGGAATGGTTCAAAACTTAGACAGTAAGAAGAGTCAGTTTCCTTGTTCTTAAGTCGGCATTGAGCTTTTTCTATTCAATTCTGATGCAATTTCTGTGTTTCATCGTCAATAAGAAGGTCAGAGGGATACAGTAAAACTGAATTAGAGCTTCGGAATCTATAACTAGTGTCACAGGAATGGCTTAAAACATAGACAGTAAGAAGAGCCAGTCTTCTTGTACTTGAGTCGGCATTGTGCCTTTTGTATTAATTTCCGATGCAATTTCTATGTTTCATCTTTAATAAGAAGGTCCGAGGGATACAGTAAACCTGAAGTGAAGCATCAGAATCTATAACTAGTGTCACAGGAATGGTTCAAAGCATAGAAAGTAAGAAGAGTCAGTTTTTTTGTACTTAAGTTCGCTTTGTGCCTTTCGTAATTAATTCCGTTGCAATTTCTGTGTTTCACCGCCAATAAGAAGTTCACAGGGAGACAGTGAACCTGAAGTCGAACATCCTAATCCATAACTAGTGTCAGAGGAATGGTTCAAACGTAGACAGTAAGAAGAGTCAGTTTTCTTGTACTTAAGTAGGCATTGTGCCTTTTGTATTTAATTCCGATGCAATTTCTGTGTTTCGTGGTCAATAAGAAGCTCCATGGGATACAGTAAACCTGAAGTGAAGAATCGGATTCTAAAACCGGTCTCACAGGAAAGGTTCAAAACGTAGACAGTATGAAGAGCCAGCCTTCTTGTACTTGAGTCGGCATTGTGCCTTTTGTATTTAAATCCGATGCAATTTCTGTGTTTCATCGTCAATAGGAAGGTCAGACGGATACAATAAGCTGAAGTGAAGCATCGGAATCAATAAATAGTCTCACAGCAATGGTTCAAAACTTAGACAGTAAGAAGAGTCAGTTTTCTTGTACTTAAGTCGGCATTGTGCTTTTTAAATTTAATTCCGATGCAATTTCTGTGTTTCATCGTCAATAAGAAGGTCAGAGGGATACAGAAAAACTGAATAGAAGGATCGGAATCTATAACTAGTGTCACAGGAATAATTTAAAACGTAGACAGTAAGAAGAGCCAGTCTTCTAGTACTTGAGACGGCATTGTGCCTTTAGTATTTAATTCCGATGCAATATCTGTGTTTCATCGTCAATAAGAAGGTCAGAGGGATGCAATAAACCTGTTGTGAAGCATCGGAATCTATAACTACTGGCACAGGAATGGTTCAAAGCATAAACAGTAAGAAGACTCAGCTATCTTGTACTTAAGTAGGCATTGTGCTTTTGGATTTAACTCCGATGCAATTTTTGTGTTTCATCGTCAATAAGATCGTCAGAGGGTACAGTAAACCTGAAGTGAAGCATCGGAATCCATAACTAGTGTCACAGGAATAGTTCAAAACATAGACAGTGAGAAGAGTCAGTTTTCTTGTACTTAATTAGGCATTGTGCCTTTTGTATTTAATTCCGATGCAATTTCTGTGTTTCATCGTCAATAAGAAGGTCAGAGGGATACAGCAAAGCTGAAGTGAAGCATCGGAATCTATAACTAGTGTCACAGGAATGGTTCAAAACTTATTCAGTAAGAAGAGTCAGTTTTCTTGTACTTAAGTTGGCATTGTGCTTTTTCTTTTCAATTCTGATGCAATTTCTGTGTTTCATCTTCAATAATAGGGTCACAGCGATACTGTAAAACTGAATTGAAGCTTCAGAATCCATAACTAGTGTCACAGGAATGGTTTAAAACATAGACAGTAAGAAGAGCCAGTCTTCTTGTACTTGAGTCGGCATTGTGCCTTTTGTATTTAATTCCGATGCAATTTCTGTGTTTCATCGTCAATAAGGAGGTCAGAGGGATACAGTAAACCTGAAGTGAAGCATCAGAATCTATAACTAGTGTCAATGGAATGGTTCAAAACATAGAAAGTAAGAAGAGTCAGTTTTTTTGTACTTAAGTTCGCATTGTGCATTTTGTATTTAATTCCGGTGCAATTTCTGTGTTTCGTCGTCAATAATAACGTCCAAGGGATACAGTAAACCTGAATTGAAGCATCGGAATCAAAACCGGTGTCACAGGAAAGGTTCATAACATAGACAGTAAGAAGAGCCAGTCTTCTTGTATTTGAGTGGGCATTGTGCCTTTTGTATTTAATTCCGATGCAATTCCTGTGTTTCATCGTCAATAAGAAGGTCACCGGGATTCAGTAAACCTGAAGTGAAGAATCGGAATCTATAACTAGTGTCACAGGAATGGTTCAAGTCATAGACAGTAAGAAGAGTCAGTCTTCTTGTACTTAAGTCGGCATTGAGCCATTTGTATTTAATTCCGATTCAATTTCTGTTTTTCATCGTCAATAAGAAGGTCAGAGGGATACAGTAAGCTTGAAGTGAAGCATCGGAATAAATAACTAGTGTCACAGGAATGGTTCAAAACATAAACAGTAAGATGAGTCAGTTTTCTTGTACTTAAGTTGGGCATTGTGTCTTTTGTATTTAATTCCGATGCAATTTCTGTGTTTCATCGTCAATAAGAAGGTCAGAGGGAGACTGTAAACCTGAAGTGAAGCATCGGAATCTTTAACTAGTGTCACAGGAATGGTTCAAAACAGAGACAGTAAGAAAATTCAGTTTTCGTGTACTTAAGACGGCATTGTGACTTTTGTATTTAATTCCGATGCAATATCTGTGTTTCATCGTCAATAAGAAGGTCAGAGGGATACAATATACCAGATGTGAAGCATCGAAATCTGTAACTAGTGGCACAGGAATGGTTCAAAACGTAGACAGTAAGAAGAGTCAGTTATCTTGTACTTAAGTAGGCATTGTGCTTTTGTATTTAACTCCGATGCAATTACTGTGTTTCATCGTCAATAAGATCGTCAGAGGGTACAGTAAAACTGAAGTGAAGCATCGGAATCCATAACTAGTGTCACAGGAATGGTTCAAAACATAGACAGTAAGAAGAGTCAGTTTTCTTGTACTTAATTAGGCATTGTGCCTTTTGTATTTAATTCCGATGCAATTTCTGTGTTTCATCGTCAATAAGAAGGTCAGAGGGATACAGCAAAGCTGAAGTGAAGCATCGGAATCTAGAACTAGTGTCACAGGAATGGTTCAAAACTTAGACAGTAAGAAGAGTCAGTTTCCTTGTACTTAAGTCGGCATTGAGCTTTTTCTATTCCATTCTGATGCAATTTCTGTGTTTCATCGTCAATAAGAAGTTCAGAGGGATACAGTAAAACTGAATTGAAGCTTCGAAATCTATAACTAGTGTCACAGGAATGGCTTAAAACATAGACAGTAAGAAGAGCCAGTCTTTTTGTACTTGAGTCGGCATTGTGTTTTTTGTATTTAATTCCGATGCAATTTCTGTGTTTCATCGTCAATAAGGAGGTCAGAGGGATACAGTAAACCTGAAGTGAAGCATCAGAATCTGTAACTAGTGTCAACGGAATGGTTCAAAACATAGAAAGTAAGAAGAGTCAGTTTTTTTGTACTTAAGTTCGCATTGTGCCTTTTGTATTTAATTCCGGTGCAATTTCTGTGTTTCGTCGTCAATAATAACGTCCAAGGGATACAGTAAACCTGATGTGAAGCATCGGAATCGAAACCGGTGTCACAGGAAAGGTTCATAACATAGACAGTAAGAAGAGCCAGTCTTCTTGTATTTGAGTCGGCATTGTGCCATTTGTATTTAATTCCGATGCAATTTCTGTGTTTCATCGTCAATAAGAAGGTCAGCGGGATTCAGTAAACCTGAAGTAAAGAATCGGAATCTATAACTAGTGTCACAGGAATGGCTCAAGGCATAGACAGTAAGAAGAGTCAGTCTTCTCGTACTTAAATCGGCATTGAGCCATTTGTATTTAATTCCGTTGCAATTTCTGTGTTTCATCGTCAATAAGAAGGTCAGAGGGATACAGTAAGCTTGAGTGAAGCATCGGAATAAATAACTAGTGTCACAGGAATGGTTCAAAACATAGACAGTAAGACGAGTCAGTTTTCTTGTACTTAAGTGGGCATTGTGTCTTTTGTATTTAATTCCGATGAAATTTCTGTGTTTCATCGTCAATAAGAAGGTCAGAAGGATACAGTAAAGCTGAAGTGAAGCATCGGAATCTATAACTAGCGTCACAGGAATGGTTCAAAACATAGAGAGTAAGATGAGACAGTCTTCTTGTACTTAAGTGGGCATTGTGTCTTTTGTATTTAATTCCGATGAAATTTCTGTGTTTCATCGTCAATAAGAAGGTCAGAAGGATACAGTAAAGCTGAAGTGAAGCATCGGAATCTATAACTGGCGTCACAGGAATGGTTCAAAACATAGAGAGTAAGATGAGACAGTCTTCTTGTACTTAAGTCGGCATTGAGACTTTTGTATTTAATTCCGATGCAATTTTTGTAATTCATCGTCAAAATAAGGTCAGAGGGATACAGTAAACCTGAAGTGAAGCATCGGAATCTATAACTAGTGTCACAGGAATGGTTCAAAACACAGACAGCAAGAAGAGACAGTTTTCTTGTACTTAGGTCGGCATTGTGCCTTTTGAATTTAATTCCGATGCAAATTCTGTGTTTAGTCGTCAATAAGAAGGTCCAAGGGATACATTAAACCTGAAGTGAAGCATCGGAATCTATAACTAGTGTCACATGAATGGTTCAAAACATAGACAGTAAGAAGAGTCAGTTATCTTGTACTTAAGTCGGCATTCTGCCTATTGTATTTAATTCCGATGCTATATCTGTGTTTCATCGTCAATAAGAAGGTCAGAGGGATACAGTAAACCGGAAGTGAAGCATCGGAATCTGTAACTAGTGTCACAGGAATGGTTCAAAACATAGACAGTAAGAAGAGTCAGTTTTCTTGTACTTATGTGGGCATTGTGTCTTTTGTATTTAATTCTGATGAAATTTCTGTGTTTCATCGTCAACAAGAAGGTCAGAGGGATACAGTAAACCTGAAGTGAAGCATCGGAATCTATAACTAGTGTCACAGGAATGGTTCAAAACATAGACAGTAAGAAGAGTCAGTTTTCTAGTACTTAAGACGGCATTCTGCGTTTTGTATTTAATTCCGATGCAATATCTGTGTTTCATCGTCAATAAGAAGGTCAGAGGGATACAATAAACCTGATGTGAAGCATCGGAATCTGTAACTAGTGGCACAGTAATGGTTCAAAACATAGACAGTAAGAAGGGTCAGTTATCTTGTACTTAAGTAGGCATTGTGCCTTTTGTATTTAATTCTGATGCAATTTCTGTGTTTCATCGTCAATAAGAAGGTCAGAGGGATACAGTACACTTGAAGTGAAGCATCTGAATCTATAACTAGTGTCACGGGAATGGTTCAAAACATAGAAAGAAGAAGAGTCAGTTTTTTTGTACTTAAGTTCGCATTGTGCCTTTTGTATTTAATTCCGATGCAATTTCTGAGTTTCATCGTCAATAAGGAGGTCGGATGGATACAGTAAACCTAAAGTGAAGCATCGGAATTTAAAACTAGTGTCTCAGGAATGGTTCAAAACATAGACAGTAAGAAGAGTCAGTCTTCGTGTACTTAAGTCGGCATTGTGCCTTTTGTATTACTATCCGATGCAAATTCTATGTTTCATCTTCAATAAGAAGGTCCGAGGGATACAGTAAACCTGAAGTGAAGCATCGGAAACTATTACTAGTGTCACAGGAGTTGTTCAAAACATAGACAGTAAGAAGAGTCAGTTTTCTTGTACTTAAGTCGGCTTTGGGCCTTTTGTATTTAATTCCGATGCAATTTCTGTGTTTCATCGTCTATAAGAACGTAAGAGGGATACAGTAAACCTGAAGTGAAGCATCGGAATCTATAACTAGTGTCACAGGAATGGTTCAAAACATAGACGGTAAGAAGAGTCAGTATTCTTGTACTTATGTCGGCATTGTGCCTTTTGTATTTAATTCCCATGCAATTTCTGTGTTTCGTCGTCAATAAGAAGTTCAGAGGGAGGCAGTGAACCTGAAGTCGAGCATCCGAATCCATAACTAGTGTCACAGGAATGGTTCAAAACATAGACAGTAAGAAGAGCCAGACTTCTTGTACTTGAGTCGGCATTGTGCCTTTTGTATTTAATTCCGATGCAATATCTGTGTTTCATCGACAATAAGAAGGTGACAGGGATACAGTAAAGCTGAAGTGAACCATCGGAATCTATAACTAGTGTCACAGGAATGGCTTAAATCATAGACAGTAAGAAGAGCCAGTCTTCTTGTACTTGAGTCGGCATTGAGCCTTTTATATTTAATTCCGATGCAATTTCTGTGTTTCTTCGTCAATAAGGAGGTCAGAGGGATACAGTAAACCTGAAGTGAAGCATCAGAATCTATAACTAGTGTCAACGGAATAGTTCAAAACATAGAAAGAAGAAGAGTCAGTTTTTTTGTACTTAAGTTCGCATTGTGCCTTTTGTATTTAATTCCGGTGCAATTCATGTGTTTCGTCGTCAATAATGACGACCAATTGATACAGTAAACCTGAAGTGAAGCATCGGAATCAAAACCGGTGTCACAGGAAAGGTTCATAACATAGACAGTAAGAACAGCCAGTCTTCTTGTATTTGAGTCGGCATTGTGCCATTTGTATTTAATTCTGATGCAATTTCTGTGTTTCATCGTCAATAAGAAGGTCAGCGGGATTCAGTATACTTGAAGTAAAGAATCGGAATCTATAACTAGTGTCACAGGAATGGTTCAAGGCATAGACAGTAAGAAGAGTCTGTCTTCTCGTACTTAAGTCGGCATTGAGCCATTTGTATTTAATTCCGATGCAATTTCTGTGTTTCATCGTCAATAAGAAGGTCAGAGGGATACAGTAAGCTTGAGTGAAGCATCGGAATAAATAACTAGTGTCACAGGAATGGTTCAAAACATAGACAGTAAGACGAGCCAGTTTTCTTGTACTTAAGTGGGCATTGTGTCTTTTGTATTTAATTCCGATGAAATTTCTGTGTTTCATCGTCAATAAGAAGGTCAGAAGGATACAGTAAAGCTGAAGTGAAGCATCGTAATCTATAACTGGCGTTACAGGAATGGTTCAAAACATAGAGAGTAAGATGAGACAGTCTTCTTGTACTTAAGTCGGCATTGAGCCTTTTGTATTTAATTCCGATGCAATTTCTGTAATTCATCGTCAATATAAGGTCAGAGGGATACAGTAAACCTGAAGTGAAGCTTCGGAATCTATAACTAGTGTCACAGGAATGGTTCAAAACATAGACACCAAGAAGAGTCAGTTTTCTTGTACTTAAGTAGGCATTGTGCCTTTTGTATTTAATTCCGATGCAATTTCTGTGTTTTGTGGTCCATAAGAAGGTCCATGGGATACAGTAAACCTGAAGTGAAGCATCGGAATCTATAACTAGTGTCACATGAATGGTACAACTCATAGACAGTAAGAAGAGACAGTTATCTTGTACTTAAGTCGGCATTGTGCCTATTGTATTTAATTCCGATGCTGTTTCTGTGTTTTATCGTCAATAAGAAGGTCAGAGGGATACAGTAAACCGGAAGTGAAGCATCGGAATCTATAACTAGTGTCACAGGAATGGTTCAAAACATAGACAGTAAGAAGAGTCAGTATTCTTGTACTTAAGTCGGCATTGTGCCTTTTGTATTTAATTCCGATGCAATTTCTGTGTTTCATCGTCAATAAGAAGGTCAGACTGATAGAGTAAACATTAAGTGAGGCATCGGAATCTATAACTAATGTCACAGGAATGGTTCAAAACATAGACAGTAAGAAGAGTCAGATTTCTTGTACTTAAGTTGTCATTGTGCCTTTTGTATTTAATTACGATGCAATTTCTGAGTTTCATCGTCAATAAAGATGTCGGAGGGATACAGTAAACCTGAAGTGAATTATCGGAATCTATAACTAGTGTCACAGGAATGGTTCAAAACATAGACAGTAAGAAGAGCCAGTCTCTTTGTACTTGAGTCGGAATTGTGCCTTTTGTATTTAATTCCGAAGCAATTTCTGTGTTTCATCCTCAATGAGAAGGTGAGAGGGATACAGTAAAGCTGAAGTGAAGCATCGGAACCTATAACTAGTGTCACGGGAATGGTTCAAAATATAGAGAGTAATATGAGACACTCTTCTTGTACTTAAGTCGGCATTGAGCATTTTGTATTTAATTCCGATGCAATTTCTGTGTTTCATCGTCAAAAAGAAGGTCAGAGGGATACAGTAAAGCTGAAGTGAAGCTTCGGAATCTATAACTAGTGTCACTGGATTGGTTCAAAACTTAGACAGTAAGAAGAGTCAGTTTTCTTGTACTTAAGTTGGCATTGTCCCTTTTGTATTTAATTCCGATGCAAT
The DNA here is from genome assembly GCF_021461385.2 of Schistocerca piceifrons. Lineage (NCBI taxonomy): Eukaryota > Metazoa > Arthropoda > Insecta > Orthoptera > Acrididae > Schistocerca > Schistocerca piceifrons. The sequence continues at coordinate 77,952 of NW_025728437.1, forward strand.
TCCTGTGTTTCATCGTCCATAAGATCGTCAGAGGGTACAGTAAACCTGAAGTGAAGCATTGGAATCTAAAACCGGTCTCACAGGAAAGGTTCAAAACATAGACAGTATGAAGAGCCAGCCCTCTTGTACTTGAGTCGGCATTGTGCCTTTTGTATTTAATTCCGATGCAATTTCTGTGTTTCATCGTCAATAAGAAGTTCAGAGGGATACAGCAAAGCTGAAGTGAAGCATCGGAATCTATAACTAGTGCACACAGGAATGGTTCAAAATTTAGACAATAACAAGAGTCAGTTTTCTTGTACTTAGGTCGGCATTGTGCTTTTTCCATTAAATTCCGATGCAATTTCTATGTTTCATCGTCAATAAGAAGATCAGAGGGATACAGTAAAACTGAATTGAAGCATCGGAATCTATAACTAGTGACACAGGAATAGTTTCAAACATAGACAGTAAGAAGAGCCAGTCTTCTTGTACTTGAGTCGGCATTGTGCCTTTTGTATTTAATTCCGATGCAATTGCTGTGTTTCATCGTTAATAAGGAGGTCATAGGGATACAGTAAACCTAAAGTGAAGCATCGGAATCTATAACTAGTGTCACAGGAAGGGTTCAAAACATAGAAAGTAAGAAGAGTCAGTCTTCTTGTACTTAAGTCGGGTTTGAGCCATTTGTATTTTATTCCGATGCAATTTCCGTGTTTCATCGTCAATAAGAAGGTCAGAGGGATACAGTAAGCTTGAAGTGAAGCATCGGAATAAATAACTGGTGTCACAGGAATGGTTCAAAACATAGACAGTAAGACGAGTCAGTTTTCTTGTACCTAAGTGTTCATTGTGTCTTTTGTATTTGATTCCGATGAAATTTCTGTGTTTCATCGTCAATAAGAAGGTCAGAGGGATACAGTAAACCTGAAGTGAAGCATCGGAATCTATAACTAGTGTTACAGGAATGGTTCAAAGCATAGACAGTAAGAAGATTCAGATTTCTTGTACTTAAGACGGCATTGTGCCTTTTGTATTTAATTCCGATGCAATATCTGTGTTTCATCGTCAATAAGAAGGTCAGAGGGATACAATAAACCAGATGTGAAGCATCGGAATCTATAACTACTGGCACAGGAATGGTTCAAAACATAGACAGTAAAAAGAGTCAGTTATCTTGTACTTAAGTAGGCATTGTGCTTTTGTATTAAATTCCGATGCAATTGCTACGTTTCATCTTCAATAAGGGGGTCCGAGGGATACAGTAAACCTGAAGTGAAGCATCCGAGACTATGACTAGTGTCACAGGAGTGATTCAAAACATAGACAGTAAGAAGAGTCAGTTTTCTTGTACTTAAGTCGGCATTGTGCCTTTTGTATTTAATTCCGATGCAATTTCTGTGTTTCATCGTCAATAAGAAGGTCAGAGGGATACAGTAAACCTTACGTGAAACATCGGAATCTATAACTAGTGTCACAGGAATGGTTCAAAACATAGACAGTAAGAAGAGCCAGACTTCTTGTACTTGAGTCGGCATTGTGCCTTTTGTATTTAATTCCGATGCAGTTTCTCTGTTTCATCGACAATAAGGAGGTCAGAGGGATACAGTAAACCTGAAGTGAAGCATCGGAATCTATTACTAGTGTCACAGGAACGGTTCAAATCACAGACATTAAGAAGAACCAGTCTTCTTGTACTTGGGTCGGAATTGTGACTTTTGTATTTAATTCCGATGCAATTTCTGTGTTTCATCGTCAATAAGAAGGTCAGAGGGCTACAGTAAAGCTGCAGTGGAGCATCGGAATCTGTAACTAGCGTCACAGGAATGGTTCAAATCATAGAGTGTAAGATGAGACAGTCTTCTTGTACTTAAGTCGGCATTGAGCCTTTTGTATTTAATTCCGATGCAATTTCTGTGTTTCATCGTCAATAAGAAGGCCAGAGGGTTACAGTAAAGCTGAAGTGAAGCATCGGAATCTATAACTAGTGTCACAGGAATGGTTCAAAACTTAGACACTAAGAAGAATCAGTTTTCTTGTACTTATGTCGGCATTGTGCTTTTTGTATTTAATTCCGATGCACTTTCTGTGTTTCATCGTCAATAAGAAGGTCAGAGGGATACAGTAAACCTGAATTGAAGCATCGGAATCTGTAACTAGTGTCACAGGAATGTTTCAAACATAGACAGTAAGAAGAGTCAGATTTCTTGTACTTAAGTCGGCATTGTGGCTTTTGTATTTAATTCCGTTGCAATTTCTGTGTTTCATAGTCAATACGAAGGTCAGAGGGATACAGTAAACCTGAGGTGAAGCATCGGAACCTATAACTAGTGTCACAGGAATGGTTCAAAACTTAGACAGTAAGAAGAGTCAGTCTTCTTGTACTTAAGTCGGCATTGAGCCATTTGTATTTAATTCCGTTTCAATTTCTGTGTTTCATCGTCAATAAGAAGGTCAGAGGGATACAGTAAGCTTGAAGTGAAGCATCGGAATAAATAACTAGTGTCACAGGAATGGTTCAAAACATAGACAGTAAGATGAGTCAGTTTTCTTGTACTTAAGTTGGGCATTGTGTCTTTTGTATTTAATTCCGATGAAATTTCTGTGTTTCATCGTCAATAAGAGGGTCAGAAGGATACAGTAAACCTGAAGTGAAGCATCGCAATCTATAACTAGTGTCACAGGAATGGTTCAAAACATAGACAGTAAGAAGATTCAGATTTCTTGTACTTAAGACGGCATTATGCCTTTAGTATTTAATTCCAATGCAATATCTGTGTTTCATCGTCATTAAGAAGGTCAGAGGGATACAATAAACCTGATGTGAAGCATCGGAATCTATAACTACTGGCACAGGAATGGTCCAAAGCATAGACAGTAAGAAGAGTCAGTTATCTTGTACTTAAGTAGGCATTGTGCTTTTGTATTTAATTCCGATTCAATTTTGTGTTTCATCTCAATAAGAAGGACAGAGGGATGCAGTACACCTGAAGTGAAGCACCAGAATGTATAACTAGTGTCACAGGAATGGTTCAAAACATAGACCGTAAGAGGAGTCAGTTTTCTTGTACTTAAGTAGGCATTGTTCCTTTTGTATGTAATTCCGATGCAATTTCTGTGTTTCATCGTCAATAAGTAGGTCAGAGGGATACAGTAAACCTTAAGTGAAGCATCGGAATCTATAACTAGTGTCACAGGAATGGTTCAAAACATAGACAGTAAGAAGAGGCAGTTTTCTTGTACATAAGTCGGCATTGTGCCTTTTGTATTTAATTCCGATGCAATTTCTGTGTATCATCGTCAATAAGGTCAGAGGGATACTGTAAACCTGAAGTGAGGCATCGGAATCTTTAACTAGTGTCACAGGAATGGTTCAAAACAGAGACAGTAAGAAAATTCAGTTTTCGTGTACTTAAGACGGCATTGTGACTTTTGTGTTTAATGCCGATGCAATATCTGTGTTTCATCATCAATAAGAAGGTCAGAGGGATACAATATACCAGATGTGAAGCATCGAAATCTGTAACTAGTGGCACAGGAATGGTTCAAAACGTAGACAGTAAGAAGAGTCACTTATCTTGTACTTAAGTAGGCATTGTGCTTTTGTATTTAACTCCGATGCAATTTCTGTCTTTCATCGTCAATAAGATCGTCAGAGGGTACAGTAAAACTGAAGTGAAGCATCGGAATCCATAACTAGTGTCACAGGAATGGTTCAAAACATAGACAGTAAGAAGAGTCTGTTTTCTTGTACTTAATTACGCATTGTGCCTTTTGTATTTAATTCCGATGCAATTTCTGTGTTTCATCGTCAATAAGAAGGTCGGAGGGATACAGCAAAGCTGAAGTGAAGCATCGGAATCTAGAACTAGTGTCACAGGAATGGTTCAAAACTTAGACAGTAAGAAGAGACAGTTTCCTTGTACTTAAGTCGGCATTGACCTTTTCTATTCAATTCTGATGCAATTTCTGTGTTTCATCGTCAATAAGAAGGTCAGAGGGATACAGTAAAACTGAATTGAAGCTTCGGAATCTATAACTAGTGTCACAGGAATGGCTTAAAACATAGACAGTAAGAAGAGCCAGTCTTTTTGTACTTGAGTCGGCATTGTGTTTTTTGTATTTAATTCCGATGCAATTACTGTGTTTCATCGTCAATAAGGAGGTCAGAGGGATACAGTAAACCGGAAGTGAAGCATCAGAATCTATAACTAGTGCCAACGGAATGGTTCAAAACATAGAAAGTAAGAAGAGTCAGTTTTTTTGTACTTATGTTTGCATTGTGCCTTTTGTATTTAATTCCGGTGCAATTTCTGTGTTTCGTCGTCAATAATAACGTCCAAGGGATACAGTAAACCTGAAGTGAAGCATCGGAATCAAAACCGGTGTCACAGGAAAGGTTCATAACATAGACAGTAAGAAGAGCCAGTCTTCTTGTATGTGAGTCGGCATTGTGCCATTTGTGTTTAATTCCGATGCAATTTCTGTGTTTCATCGTCAATAAGAAGGTCAGCGGGATTCAGTAAACCTGAAGTAAAGAATCGGAATCTATAACTAGTGTCACAGGAATGGCTCAAGGCATAGACAGTAAGAAGAGTCAGTCTTCTCGTACTTAAGTCGGCATTGAGCCATTTGTATTTAATTCCGTTGCAATTTCTGTGTTTCATCGTCAATAAGAAGGTCAGAGGGATACAGTAAGCTTGAGTGAAGCATCGGAATAAATAACTAGTGTCACGGGAATGGTTCAAAACATAGACAGTAAGAAGAGCCAGTTTTCTTGTGTTTAAGTAGGCATTGTGCCTTTTGTATATAATTACGAAGCAATTTCTGTGTTTCATGGTCAATAAGAAGGTCAGACTGATACAGTAAACGTGAAGTGAATTATCGGAATCTATAACTAGTGTCACAGGAATGGTTCAAAGCATAGACAGTAAGAAGAGTCAGTTTTCTTGTACTTATGTCGTCATTGTGCCTTTTGTATTTAATTCCGATGCAATTTCTGAGTTTCATCGTCAATAAGGAGTTCGGATGGATACAGTAAACCTAAAGGGAAGCATCGGAATTTAAAACTAGTGTCTCAGGAATGGTTCAAAACATAGACAGTAAGAAGAGTCAGTCTTCTTGTACTTAAGTCGGCATTGTGCCTTTTGTATTAATATCCGTTGCTATTTCTATGTTTCATCTTCAATAAGAAGGTCCGAGGGATACAGTAAACCTGAAGTGAAGCATCGGAAACTATTACTAGTGTCACAGGAGTTGTTCAAAACATAGACAGTAAGAAGAGTCAGTTTTCTTGTACTTGAGTCGGCATTGTGCATTTTGTATTTAATTCCGATGCAATATCTGTGTTTCATCGACAATAAGAAGGTGACAGGGATACAGTAAAGCTGAAGTGAAGCATCGGAATCTATAACTAGTGTCACAGGAATGGTTCAAAACATAGACAGTAAGAAGAGCCAGTCTTCTTGTACTTGAGTCGGCATTGTGCCTTTTGTATTTAATTCCGATGCAATTTCTGTGTTTCTTCGTCAATAAGGAGGTCAGAGGGATACAGTAAACCTGAAGTGAAGCATCACAATCTATAACTAGTGTCAACGGAATAGTTCAAAACATAGAAAGAAGAAGAGTCAGTTTTTTTGTACTTAAGTTCGCATTGTGCCTTTTGTATTTAATTCCGGTGCAATTTCTGTGTTTCGTCGTCAATAATAACGTCCAATTGATACAGTAAACCTGAAGTGAAGCATCGGAATCAAAACCGGTGTCACAGGAAAGGTTCATAACATAGACAGCAAGAAGAGCCAGTCTTCTTGTATTTGAGTCGGCATTGTGCCATTTGTATTTAATTCTGATGCAATTTCTGTGTTTCATCGTCAATAAGAAGGTCAGCGGGGTTCAGTATACTTAAAGTAAAGAATCGGAATCTATAACTAGTGTCACAGGAATGGTTCAAGGCATAGACAGTAAGAAGAGTCAGTCTTCTCGTACTTAAGTCGGCATTGAGCCATTTGTATTTAATTCCGATGCAATTTCTGTGTTTCATCGTCAATAAGAAGGTCAGAGGGATACAGTAAGCTTGAGTGAAGCATCGGAATAAATAACTAGTGTCACAGGAATGGTTCAAAACATAGACAGTAAGACGAGCCAGTTTTCTTGTACTTAAGTGGGCATTGTGTCTTTTGTATTTAATTCCGATGAAATTTCTGTGTTTCATCGTCAATAAGAAGGTCAGAAGGATACAGTAAAGCTGAAGTGAAGCATCGTAATCTATAACTAGCGTCACAGGAATGGTTCAAATCATAGAGAGTAAGATGAGACAGTCTTCTTGTACTTAAGTCGGCATTGAGCCTTTTGTATTTAATTCCGATGCAATTTCTGTAATTCATCGTCAATATAAGGTCAGAGGGATACAGTAAACCTGAAGTGAAGCATCGGAATCTATAACTAGTGTCACAGGAATGGTTCAAAACATAGACAGCAAGAAGAGTCAGTTTTCTTGTACTTAAGTCGGCATTGTGCCTTTTGAATTTAATTCCGATGCAAATTCTGTGTTTCGTCGTCAATAAGAAGGTCCAAGGGATACATTAAACCTGAAGTGAAGCATCGGAATCTATAACTAGTGTCACATGAATGGTTCAAAACATAGACAGTAAGAAGAGTCAGTTTTCTTGTACTTATGTTGGCATTGTCCCTTTTGTATTTAATTCCGACGCAATTTCTGTGTTTCATCGTCAATAAGATCGTCAGAGGGTACAGTAAACCTGAAGTGAAGCATCGGAATCTATAACTAGTGTCACAGGAATGGTTCAAAACATAGACAGTAAGAAGAGTCAGTTTTCTAGTACTTAAGTAGGCATTGTGCCTTTTGTATTTAATTCCGATGCAATTTCTGTGTTTTGTGGTCCATAAGAAGGCCCATGGGATACAGTAAACCTGAAGTGAAGCATCGGAATCTATAACTAGTGTCACATGAATGGTACATCTCATAGACAGTAAGTAGAGTCAGTTATCTTGTACTTAAGTCGGCATTGTGCCTATTGTATTTAATTCCGATGCTATTTCTGTGTTTCATCGTCAATAAGAAGGTCAGAGGGATACAGTAAACCGGAAGTGAAGCATCGGAATCTGTAACTAGTGTCACAGGAATGGTTCAAAACATAGACAGTAAGAAGAGTCAGTTTTCTTGTACTTATCTGGGCATTGTGTCTTTTGTATTTAATTCCGATGAAATTTCTGTGTTTCATCGTCAACAAGAAGGTCAGAGGGATACAGTAAACCTGAAGTGAAGCATCGGAATCTATAACTAGTGTCACAGGAATGGTTCAAAACATAGACAGTAAGAAGAGTCAGTTTTCTTGTACTTATGGCGTCATTGTGCCTTTTGTATTTAATTCCGATGCAATTTCTGAGTTTCATCGTCAATAAGGAGGTGGGAGGGATACAGTAAACCTAAAGTGAAGCATCGGAATCTAAAACTAGTGTCTCAGGAATGGTTCAAAACATAGACAGTAAGAAGAGTCAGTCTTCTTGTACTTAAGTCGGCATTGTGCCTTTTGTATTAATTTCTGATGCAATTTCTATGTTTCATCTTCAATAAGAAGGTCCGAGGGATACAGTAAACCTGAAGTGAAGCATCAGAAACTATTACTAGTGTCACAGGAGTGGTTCAAAACATAGACAGCCAGAGGAGTCAGTTTTCTTGTACTTAAGTCGGCATTGTGCCTTTTGTATTTAATTCCGATGCAATTTCGGTGTTTCATCGTCAATAAGAAGTTCAGAGGGAGGCAGTGAACCTGAAGTCGAGCATCCGAATCCATAACTAGTGTGACAGGAATGGTTCAAAACATAGACAGTAAGAAGAGTCAGTTTCCTTGTACTTAAGTAGGCATTGTGCTTTTGTATTTAATTTCGATGCAATTTCTGTGTTTCATCGTCAATAAGAAGGACGGAGGGATACAGTACACCTGAAGTGAAGCATCAGAATCTATAACTAGTGTCACAGGAATGGTTCAGAACATAGACAGTAAGAAGAGTCAGTTTTCTTGTTCTTAAGTAGGAATTGTGCCTTTTGTATATAATTCCGATGCAATTTCTGTGTTTCATCGTCAATAAGAAGGTCAGACTGATAGAGTAAACATTAAGTGAGGCATCGGAATCTATAACTAATGTCACATGAATGGTTCAAAACATAGACAGTAAGAAGAGTCAGTTTTCTTGTACTTTAGTCGGCATTGTGCTTTTGTATTTAATTCCGATGCAATTTCTGTGTTTAATCGTGAATAAGAAGGTCCAAGAAATACATTAAACCTGAAGTGAAGCATCGGAATCTATAACTAGTGTCACATGAATGGTTCAAAACACAGACAGTAAGAAGAGTCAGTTTTCTTGTACTTAAGTTGGCATTGTCCCTTTTGTATTTAATTCCGATGCAATTTCTGTGTTTCATCGTCCATAAGATCTTCAGAGGGTACAGTAAACCTGAAGTGAAGCATTGGAATCTAAAACCGGTCTCACAGGAAAGGTTCGAAACATAGACAGTATGAAGAGCCAGCCCTCTTGTACTTGAGTCGGCATTGTGCCTTTTGTATTTAATTCCGATGCAATTTCTGTGTTTCATCGTCAATAAGAAGGTCAGAGGGATACAGCAAAGCTGAAGTGAAGCATCGGAATCTATAACTGGTGTCACAGGAATGGTTCAAAATTTAGACAATAACAAGAGTCAGTTTTCTTGTACTTAGGTCGGCATTGTGCTTTTTCCATTAAATTCCGATGCAATTTCTATGTTTCATCGTCAATAAGAAGATCAGAGGGATACAGTAAAACTGAATTGAAGCATCGGAATCTATAACTAGTGACACAGGAATGGTTTCAAGCATAGACAGTAGGAAGAGCCAGTCTTCTTGTACTTGAGTCGGCATTGTGCCTTTTGTATTTAATTCCGATGCAATTGCTGTGTTTCATCGTTAATAAGGAGGTCATAGGGATACAGTAAACCTAAAGTGAAGCATCGGAATCTATAACTAGTGTCACAGGAAGGGTTCAAAACATAGAAAGTAAGAAGATTCAGTCTTCTTGTACTTAAGTCGGGTTTGAGCCATTTGTATTTTATTCCGATGCAATTTCCGTGTTTCATCGTCAATAAGAAGGTCAGAGGGATACAGTAAGCTTGAAGTGAAGCATCGGAATAAATAACTAGTGTCACAGGAATGGTTCAAAACATAGACAGTAAGACGAGTCAGTTTTCTTGTACCTAAGTGTTCATTGTGTCTTTTGTATTTGATTGCGATGAAATTTCTGTGTTTCATCGTCAATAAGAAGGTCAGAGGGATACAGTAAACCTGGAGTGAAGCATCGGAACCTATAACTAGTGTTACAGGAATGGTTCAAAACATAGACAGTAAGAAGATTCAGATTTCTTGTACTTAAGAAAGCATTGTGCCTTTTGTATTTAATTCCGATGCAATATCTGTGTTTCATCGTCAATAAGAAGGTCAGAGGGATACAATAAACCAGATGTGAAGCATCGGAATCTATAACTACTGGCACAGGAATGGTTCAAAACATAGACAGTAAAAAGTGTCAGTTATCTTGTACTTAAGTAGGCATTGTGCTTTTGTATTAAATTGCGATGCAATTTCTACGTTTCATCTTCAATAAGGGGGTCCGAGGGTACAGTAACCTGAAGTGAAGCATCCGAGACTATGACTAGTGTCACAGGAGTGATTCAAAACATAGACAGTAAGAAGAGTCAGTTTTCTTGTACTTAAGTCGGCATGTGCCTTTTGTATTTAATTCCGATGCAATTTCTGTGTTTCATCGACAATAAGGAGGTCAGAGGGATACAGTAAACCTGAAGTGAAGCATCGGAATCTATAACTAGTGTCACAGGAATGGTTCAAACATAGACAGTAAGAAGAGTCAGATTTCTTGTACTTAAGTCGGCATTGTGGCTTTTGTATTTAATTCCGTTGCAATTTCTGTGTTTCATAGTCAATACGAAGGTCAGAGGGATACAGTAAACCTGAGGTGAAGCATCGGAACCTATAACTAGTGTCACAGGAATGGTTCAAATCTTAGACAGTAAGAAGAGTCAGTCTTCTTGTATTTAAGTCGGCATTGTGCCTTTTGTATTATTTTCCGATGCAATTTCTATGTTTCATCTTCAATAAGAAGGTCCGAGGGATACAGTAACCCTGAAGTGAAGCATCGGAAACTATAACTAGTGTCACAGGAGTGGTTCAAAGCATAGACAGTAAGAAGAGTCAGTTTTCTTGTACTTAAGTCGGCATTGTGCCTTTTATATTTAATTCCGATGCAATTTCTGTGTTTCATCGTCTATACGGAGGGCAGAGGGATACAGTAAACCTGATGTGAAGCATCGGAATCTATAACTAGTGTCACAGGAATGGTTCAAAACATAGACAGCAAGAAGAGTCAGTTTTCTTGTACTTATGTCTGCAGTGTGCCTTTTGTAATTAATTCCGATGCAATTTCTGTGTTTCACCGCCAATAAGAAGTTCAGAGGGAGGCAGTGAACCTGAAGTCGAGCATCCGAAACCATAACTAGTGTCACAGGAACGGTTCAAAGCATAGACAGTAAGAAGAGCCAGTCTTCCTGTACATGAGTCGGAATTGTGCCTTTTGCATTTAATTCCGATGCAATTTCTGTGTTTCATCGTCAATAAGAAGGTGAGAGGGATACAGTAAAGCTGAAGTGAAGCATCGGAATCTATAACCAGTGTCACAGGAATGGTTCAAAGCATAGAGAGTAAGATGAGACAGTCTTCTTGTACTTAACTCAGCATTGAGCCTTGTGTATTTAATTCAGATGCATTTTCTGTGTTTCATCGTCAATATAATGTCAGAGGGATACAGTAAACCTGAAGTGAAGCACCGGAATTAATAAGTAGTGTCACAGTAAGGGTCAAAACAGGGACTGTAAGAAGAGTCAGTTTTCCCGTACTTAAGTTGGCATTGTCCCTTTTGTATTTCATTCCGATGCAATTTCTGTGTTTCGTCGTCAATAAGATCGTCAGAGGGTACAGTAAACCTGAAGTGAAGCATCGGAATCTATAACTAGTGTCACAGGAACGGTTCAAATCACAGACATTAAGAAGAACCAGTCTTCTTGTACTTGGGTCGGAATTGTGACTTTTGTATTTAATTCCGATGCAATTTCTGTGTTTCATCGTCAATAAGAAGGTCAGAGGGCTACAGTAAATTTGCAGTGAAGCATCGGAATCTGTAACTAGCGTCACAGGAATGGTTCAAATCATAGAGTGTAAGATGAGACAGTCTTCTTGTACTTAAGTCGGCATTGAGCCTTTTGTATTTAATTCCGATGCAATTTCTGTGTTTCATCGTCAATAAGAAGGTCAGAGGGTTACAGTAAAGCTGAAGTGAAGCATCGGAATCTATAACTAGTGTCACAGGAATGGTTCAAAACTTAGACACTAAGAAGAATCACTTTTCTTGTACTTATGTCGGCATTGTGCTTTTTGTATTTAATTCCGATGCAATTTCTGTGTTTCACCGCCAATAAGAAGTTCAGAGGGAGGCAGTGAACCTGAAGTCGAGCATCCGAAACCATAACTAGTGTCACAGGAATGGTTCAAAACATAGACAGTAAGAAGGGCCAGTCTTCCTGTACATGAGTCGGAATTGTGCCTTTTGCATTTAATTCCGATGCAATTTCTGTGTTTCATCGTCAATAAGAAGGTGAGAGGGATACAGTAAAGCTGAAGTGAAGCATCGGAATTTATAACTAGTGTCACAGGAATGGTTCAAAGCATAGAGAGTAAGATGAGACAGTCTTCTTGTACTTAACTCAGCATTGAGCCTTGTGTATTTAATTCAGATGCATTTTCTGTGTTTCATCGTCAATATAATGTCAGAGGGATACAGTAAACCTGAAGTGAAGCACCGGAATCTAGAACTAGTGTCACAGGAATGGTTCAAAACATAGAAAGTAAGAAGAGTATGTTTTTTTGTACTTAAGTTCGCATTGTGCGTTTTGTATTTAATTCCGGTGCAATTTCTGTGTTTCGTCGTCAATAATAAGGTCCAAGGGATACAGTAAACCTGAAGTGAAGCATCGGAATCTATACGTAGTGTCACAGTAAGGGTCAAAACATAGACAGTAGGAAGAGTGAGTTTTCTTGTACTTAAGTTGGCTTTGTCCCTTTTGTATTTCATTCCGATGCAATTTCTTTGTTTCATCGTCAATAAGATCGTCAGAGGGTACAGTAAACCTGAAGTGAAGCATCGGAATCTATAACTAGTGTCAGAGGAATGGTTCAAACATAGACAGTAAGAAGAGTCAGTTTTCTTGTACTTAAGTAGGCATTGTGCCTTTTGTATTTAATTCCGATGCAATTTCTGTGTTTCGTGGTCAATAAGAAGGTCCATGGGATACAGTAAACCGGAAGTGAAGAATCGGAATCTAAAACCGGTCTCTCAGGAAAGGTTCAAAACGTAGACAGTATGAAGAGCCAGCCTTCTTGTACTTGAGACGGCATTGTGCCTTTTGTATTTAAATCCGATGCAATTTCTGTGTTTCATCGTCAATAGGAAGGTCAGAGGGATACAATAAGCTGAACTGAAGCATCAGAATCAATAAATAGTCTCACAGCAATGGTTCAAATCTTAGACAGTAGGAAGAGTCAGTTTTCTTGTACTTAAGTCGGCATTGTGCTTTTTGAATTTAATTCCGATGCAATTTCTGTGTTTCATCGTCAATAAGAAGGTCAGAGGCATACAGAAAAACTGAATTGAAGCATCGGAATCTATAACTAGTGTCACAGGAATAATTTAAAACGTAGACAGTAGGAAGAGCCAGTCTTCTTGTACTTGAGTCGGCATTGTGCCTTTTGAATTTAATTCCGATGCAATTTCTGTGTTTCATCATCAATAAGAAGGTCAGAGGGATACAGTAAGCTTGAAGTGAAGCATCGGAATAAATAACTAGTGCCACAGGAATGGTTCAAAACATAGACAGTAAGACGCGTCAGTTTTCTTGTACTTAAGTTCGCATTGTGCCTTTTGTATTTAATTCCGGTGCAATTTCTGTGTTTCGTCGTCAATAACAAGGTCCAAGGGATACGGTAAACCTGAAGTGAAGCATCGGAATCATAACCGGTGTCAATGGAAAGGTTCATAACATAGACAGTAAGAAAAGCCAGACTTCTTGTATTTGAGTCTGCATTGTGCCTTTTGTATTTAATTCCGATGCAATTTCTGTGTTTCATCGTCAATAGGAAGTTCAGCGGGATTCAGTAAACCTAAAGTGAAGAATCGGATTCTATAACTAGTGTCACAGGAATTGTTCAAGGCATAGACAGTAAGAAGAGTCATTATTCTTGTACTTAACTCGGCATTGAGCCATTTGTATTTAATTCCGATGCAATTTCTGTGTTTCATCGTCAATAAGAAGGTCAGAGGGATGCAATAAACCTGATGTGAAGCATCGGAATCTATAACTACTGGCACAGGAATGGTTCAAAGCATAGACAGTAAGAAGAGTCAGCTATCTAGTACTTAATTAGGCATTGTGCTTTTGTATTTAACTCCGATGCAATTTCTGTGTTTCATCGACAATACCATCGTCAGAGGGTACAGTAAACCTGAAGTGAGGCATCGGAATCCATAACTAGTGTCACAGGAATAGTTCAAAACATAGACAGTGAGAAGAGTCAGTTTTCTTGTACTTAATTAGGCATTGTGCCTTTTGTATTTAATTCCGATGCAATTTCTGTGTTTCATCGTCAATAAGAAGGTCAGAGGGATACAGCAAAGCTGAAGTGAAGCATCGTAATCTATAACTAGTGTCACAGGAATGGTTCAAAACTTAGACAGTAAGAAGAGTCACTTTTCTTGTACTTAAGTCGGCATTGTGCTTTTTCTTTTCAATTCTGATGCAACTTCTGTGTTTCATCGTCAATAAGAAGGTCAGAGCGATACAGTAAAACTGAATTGAAGCTTCAGAATCTATAACTAGTGTCACAGGAATGGTTTAAAACATAGACAGTAAGAAGAGCCAGTCTTCTTGTACTTCAGTCGGCATTGTGCCTTTTGTATTTAATTCCGATGCAATTTCTGTGTTTCATCGTCAATAAGGAGGTCAGAGGGATACAGTAAACCTGAAGTGAAGCATCAGAATCTATAAGTAGTGTCAATGGAATGGTTCAAAACATAGAAAGTAAGAAGAGTCAGTTTTTTTGTACTTAAGTTCGCATTGTGCCTTTTGTATTTAATTCCGGTGCAATTTCTGTGTTTCGTCGACAATAATAACGTCCAAGGGATACAGTAAACCTGAATTGAAGCATCGGAATCAAAACCGGTGTCACAGGAAAGGTTCATAACATAGACAGTAAGAAGAGCCAGTCTTCTTGTATTTGAGTCGGCATTGTGCCTTTTGTATTTAATTCCGATGCAATTCCTGTGTTTCATCGTCAATAAGAAGGTCAGCGGGATTCAGTAAACCTGAAGTGAAGAATCGGAATCTATAACTAGTGTCACAGGAATGGTTCAAGTCATAGACAGTAAGAAGAGTCAGTCTTCTTGTACTTAAGTCGGCATTGAGCCATTTGTATTTAATTCCGATTCAATTTCTGTGTTTCATCGTCAATAACAAGGTCAGAGGGATACAGTAAGCTTGAAGTGAAGCATCGGAATAAATAACTAGTGTCACAGGAATGGTTCAAAACATAGACAGTAAGATGAGTCAGTTTTCTTGTACTTAAGTTGGGCATTGTGTCTTTTGTATTTAATTCCGATGAAATTTCTGTGTTTCATCGTCAATAAGAGGGTCAGAAGGATACAGTAAACCTGAAGTGAAGCATCGCAATCTATAACTAGTGTCACAGGAATGGTTCAAAACATAGACAGTAAGAAGATTCAGATTTCTTGTACTTAAGACGGCATTATGCCTTTAGTATTTAATTCCAATGCAATATCTGTCTTTCATCGTCAATAAGAAGGTCAGAGGGATACAATAAACTTGATGTGAAGCATCGGAATCTATAACTACTGGCACAGGAATGGTCCAAAGCATAGACAGTAAGAAGAGTCAGTTATCTTGTACTTAAGTAGGCATTGTGCTTTTGTATTTAATTCCGATGCAATTTTGTGATTCATCGTCAATAAGAAGGTCAGAGGGATGCAGTACACCTGAAGTGAAGCATCAGAATCTATAACTAGTGTCACAGGAATGGTTCAAAGCATAGACCGTAAGAGGAGTCAGTTTTCTTGTACTTAAGTAGGCATTGTGCCTTTTGTATGTAATTCCGATGCAATTTCTGTGTTTCATCGTCAATAAGAAGGTCAGAGGGATACAGTAAACCTTAAGTGAAGCATCGGAATCTATAACTAGTGTCACAGGAATGGTTCAAAACATAGACAGTAAGAAGAGTCAGTTTTCTTGTACATAAGTCGGCATTGTGCCTTTTGTATTTAATTCCGATGCAATTTCTGTGTATCATCGTCAATAAGAAGGTCAGAGGGATACTGTAAACCTGAAGTGAAGCATCGGAATCTTTAACTAGTGTCACAGGAATGGTTCAAAACAGAGACAGTAAGAAAATTCAGTTTTCGTGTACTTAAGACGGCATTGTGACTTTTGTATTTAATTCCGATGCAATATCTGTGTTTCATCGTCAATAAGAAGGTCAGAGGGATACAATATACCAGATGTGAAGCATCGAAATCTGTAACTAGTGGCACAGGAATGGTTCAAAACGTAGACAGTAAGAAGAGTCAGTTATCTTGTACTTAAGTAGGCATTGTGCTTTTGTATTTAACTCCGATGCAATTACTGTGTTTCATCGTCAATAAGATCGTCAGAGGGTACAGTAAAACTGAAGTGAAGCATCGGAATCCATAACTAGTGTCACAGGAATGGTTCAAAACATAGACAGTAAGAAGAGTCAGTTTTCTTGTACTTAATTAGGCATTGTGCCTTTTGTATTTAATTCCGATGCAATTTCTGTGTTTCATCGTCAATAAGAAGGTCAGAGGGATACAGCAAAGCTGAAGTGAAGCATCGGAATCTAGAACTAGTGTCACAGGAATGGTTCAAAACTTAGACAGTAAGAAGAGTCAGTTTCCTTGTACTTAAGTCGGCATTGAGCTTTTTCTATTCAATTCTGATGCAATTTCTGTGTTTCATCGTCAATAAGAAGTTCAGAGGGATACAGTAAAACTGAATTGAAGCTTCGAAATCTATAACTAGTGTCACAGGAATGGCTTAAATCATAGACAGTAAGAAGAGCCAGTCTTTTTGTACTTGAGTCGGCATTGTGTTTTTTGTATTTAATTCCGATGCAATTTCTGTGTTTCATCGTCAATAAGGAGGTCAGAGGGATACAGTAAACCTGAAGTGAAGCATCAGAATCTATAACTAGTGTCAACGGAATGGTTCAAAACATAGAAAGTAAGAAGAGTCAGTTTTTTTGTACTTAAGTTCGCATTGTGCCTTTTGTATTTAATTCCGGTGCAATTTCTGTGTTTCGTCGTCAATAATAACGTCCAAGGGATACAGTAAACCTGATGTGAAGCATCGGAATCGAAACCGGTGTCACAGGAAAGGTTCATAACATAGACAGTAAGAAGAGCCAGTCTTCTTGTATTTGAGTCGGCATTGTACCATTTGTATTTAATTCCGATGCAATTTCTGTGTTTCATCGTCAATAAGAAGGTCAGCGGGATTCAGTAAACCTGAAGTAAAGAATCGGAATCTATAACTAGTGTCACAGGAATGGCTCAAGGCATAGACAGTAAGAAGAGTCAGTCTTCTCGTACTTAAATCGGCATTGAGCCATTTGTATTTAATTCCGTTGCAATTTCTGTGTTTCATCGTCAATAAGAAGGTCAGAGGGATACAGTAAGCTTGAGTGAAGCATCGGAATAAATAACTAGTGTCACAGAAATGGTTCAAAACATAGACAGTAAGACGAGTCAGTTTTCTTGTACTTAAGTGGGCATTGTGTCTTTTGTATTTAATTCCGATGAAATTTCTGTGTTTCATCGTCAATAAGAAGGTCAGAAGGATACAGTAAAGCTGAAGTGAAGCATCGGAATCTATAACTAGCGTCACAGGAATGGTTCAAAACATAGAGAGTAAGATGAGACAGTCTTCTTGTACTTAAGTGGGCATTGTGTCTTTTGTATTTAATTCCGATGAAATTTCTGTGTTTCATCGTCAATAAGAAGGTCAGAAGGATACAGTAAAGCTGAAGTGAAGCATCGGAATCTATAACTGGCGTCACAGGAATGGTTCAAAACATAGAGAGTAAGATGAGACAGTCTTCTTGTACTTAAGTCGGCATTGAGACTTTTGTATTTAATTCCGATGCAATTTTTGTAATTCATCGTCAAAATAAGGTCAGAGGGATACAGTAAACCTGAAGTGAAGCATCGGAATCTATAACTAGTGTCACAGGAATGGTTCAAAACATAGACAGCAAGAAGAGACAGTTTTCTTGTACTTAGGTCGGCATTGTGCCTTTTGAATTTAATTCCGATGCAAATTCTGTGTTTAGTCGTCAATAAGAAGGTCCAAGGGATACATTAAACCTGAAGTGAAGCATCGGAATCTATAACTAGTGTCACATGAATGGTTCAAAACATAGACAGTAAGAAGAGTCAGTTATCTTGTACTTAAGTCGGCATTCTGCCTATTGTATTTAATTCCGATGCTATATCTGTGTTTCATCGTCAATAAGAAGGTCAGAGGGATACAGTAAACCGGAAGTGAAGCATCGGAATCTGTAACTAGTGTCACAGGAATGGTTCAAAACATAGACAGTAAGAAGAGTCAGTTTTCTTGTACTTATGTGGGCATTGTGTCTTTTGTATTTAATTCTGATGAAATTTCTGTGTTTCATCGTCAACAAGAAGGTCAGAGGGATACAGTAAACCTGAAGTGAAGCATCGGAATCTATAACTAGTGTCACAGGAATGGTTCAAAACATAGACAGTAAGAAGAGTCAGTTTTCTAGTACTTAAGACGGCATTCTGCGTTTTGTATTTAATTCCGATGCAATATCTGTGTTTCATCGTCAATAAGAAGGTCAGAGGGATACAATAAACCTGATGTGAAGCATCGGAATCTGTAACTAGTGGCACAGTAATGGTTCAAAACATAGACAGTAAGAAGGGTCAGTTATCTTGTACTTAAGTAGGCATTGTGCCTTTTGTATTTAATTCTGATGCAATTTCTGTGTTTCATCGTCAATAAGAAGGTCAGAGGGATACAGTACACCTGAAGTGAAGCATCTGAATCTATAACTAGTGTCACGGGAATGGTTCAAAACATAGAAAGAAGAAGAGTCAGTTTTTTTGTACTTAAGTTCGCATTGTGCCTTTTGTATTTAATTCCGATGCAATTTCTGTGTTTCATCGTCAATAAGGAGGTCGGATGGATACAGTAAACCTAAAGTGAAGCATCGGAATTTAAAACTAGTGTCTCAGGAATGGTTCAAAACATAGACAGTAAGAAGAGTCAGTCTTCGTGTACTTAAGTCGGCATTGTGCCTTTTGTATTAATATCCGATGCAAATTCTATGTTTCATCTTCAATAAGAAGGTCCGAGGGATACAGTAAACCTGAAGTGAAGCATCGGAAACTATTACTAGTGTCACAGGAGTTGTTCAAAACATAGACAGTAAGAAGAGTCAGTATTCTTGTACTTAAGTCGGCTTTGGGCCTTTTGTATTTAATTCCGATGCAATTTCTGTGTTTCATCGTCTATAAGAACGTCAGAGGGATACAGTAAACCTGAAGTGAAGCATCGGAATCTATAACTAGTGTCACAGGAATGGTTCAAAACATAGACAGTAAGAAGAGTCAGTATTCTTGTACTTATGTCGGCATTGTGCCTTTTGTATTTAATTCCCATGCAATTTCTGTGTTTCGTCGTCAATAAGAAGTTCAGAGGGAGGCAGTGAACCTGAAGTCGAGCATCCGAATCCATAACTAGTGTCACAGGAATGGTTCAAAACATAGACAGTAAGAAGAGCCAGACTTCTTGTACTTGAGTCGGCATTGTGCCTTTTGTATTTACTTCCGATGCAATATCTGTGTTTCATCGACAATAAGAAGGTGACAGGGATACAGTAAAGCTGAAGTGAACCATCGGAATCTATAACTAGTGTCACAGGAATGGCTTAAAACATAGACAGTAAGAAGAGCCAGTCTTCTTGTACTTGAGTCGGCATTGTGCCTTTTATATTTAATTCCGATGCAATTTCTGTGTTTTTTCGTCAATAAGGAGGTCAGAGGGATACAATAAACCTGAAGTGAAGCATCAGAATCTATAACTAGTGTCAACGGAATAGTTCAAAACATAGAAAGAAGAAGAGTCAGTTTTTTTGTACTTAAGTTCGCATTGTGCCTTTTGTATTTAATTCCGGTGCAATTCATGTGTTTCGTCGTCAATAATGACGACCAATTGATACAGTAAACCTGAAGTGAAGCATCGGAATCAAAACCGGTGTCACAGGAAAGGTTCATAACATAGACAGTAAGAACAGCCAGTCTTCTTGTATTTGAGTCGGCATTGTGCCATTTGTATTTAATTCTGATGCAATTTCTGTGTTTCATCGTCAATAAGAAGGTCAGCGGGATTCAGTATACTTGAAGTAAAGAATCGGAATCTATAACTAGTGTCACAGGAATGGTTCAAGGCATAGACAGTAAGAAGAGTCAGTCTTCTCGTACTTAAGTCGGCATTGAGCCATTTGTATTTAATTCCGATGCAATTTCTGTGTTTCATCGTCAATAAGAAGGTCAGAGGGATACAGTAAGCTTGAGTGAAGCATCGGAATAAATAACTAGTGTCACAGGAATGGTTCAAAACATAGACAGTAAGACGAGCCAGTTTTCTTGTACTTAAGTGGGCATTGTGTCTTTTGTATTTAATTCCGATGAAATTTCTGTGTTTCATCGTCAATAAGAAGGTCAGAAGGATACAGTAAAGCTGAAGTGAAGCATCGTAATCTATAACTGGCGTTACAGGAATGGTTCAAAACATAGAGAGTAAGATGAGACAGTCTTCTTGTACTTAAGTCGGCATTGAGCCTTTTGTATTTAATTCCGATGCAATTTCTGTAATTCATCGTCAATATAAGGTCAGAGGGATACAGTAAACCTGAAGTGAAGCTTCGGAATCTATAACTAGTGTCACAGGAATGGTTCAAAACATAGACACCAAGAAGAGTCAGTTTTCTTGTACTTAAGTCGGCATTGTGCCTTTTGAATTTAATTCCGATGCAAATTCTGTATTTCGTCGTCAATAAGAAGGTCCAAGGGGTACATTAAACCTGAAGTGAAGCATCGGAATCTATAACTAGTGTCACATGAATGGTTCAAAACATAGACAGTAAGAAGAGTCAGTTTTCTTGTACTTATGTTGGCATTGTCCCTTTTGTATTTAATTCCGATGCAATTTCTGTGTTTCATCGTCAATAAGATCGTCAGAGGGTACAGTAAACCTGAAGTGAAGCATCGGAATCTATAACTAGTGTCACAGGAATGGTTCAAAACATAGACAGTAAGAAGAGTCAGTTTTCTGGTACTTAAGTAGGCATTGTGCCTTTTGTATTTAATTCCGATGCAATTTCTGTGTTTTGTGGTCCATAAGAAGGTCCATGGGATACAGTAAACCTGAAGTGAAGCATCGGAATCTATAACTAGTGTCACATGAATGGTACAACTCATAGACAGGAAGAAGAGTCAGTTATCTTGTACTTAAGTCGGCATTGTGCCTATTGTATTTAATTCCGATGCTGTTTCTGTGTTTTATCGTCAATAAGAAGGTCAGAGGGATACAGTAAACCGGAAGTGAAGCATCGGAATCTGTAACTAGTGTCACAGGAATGGTTCAAATCATAGACAGTAAGAAGAGTCAGTTTTCTTGTACTTATGTGGGCATTGTGTCTTTTCTATTTAATTCCGATGAAATTTCTGTGTCTCATCGTCAACAAGAAGGTCAGAGGGCTACAGTAAACCTGAAGTGAAGCATCGGAATCTATAACTAGTGTCACAGGAATGGTTCAAAACATAGACAGTAAGAAGAGTCAGTTTTCTTGTACTTATGTCGTCATTGTGCCTTTTGTATTTAATTCCGATGCAATTTCTGAGTTTCATCGTCAATAAGGAGGTCGGAGGTATACAGTAAACCTAAAGTGAAGCATCGGAATCTAAAACTAGTGTCTCAGGAATGGCTCAAAACATAGACAGTAAGAAGAGTCAGTCTTCTTGTACTTAAGTCGGCATTGTGCCTTTTGTATTAATTTCTGATGCAATTCCTATGTTTCATCTTCAATAAGAAGGTCCGAGGGATACAGTAAACCTGAAGTGAAGCATCAGAAACTATTACTAGTGTCACAGGAGTGGTTCAAAACATAGACAGCCAGAGGAGTCAGTTTTCTTGTACTTAAGTCGGCATTGTGAATTTTGTATTTAATTCCGATGCAATTTCTGTGTTTCATCGTCTATAAGAACGTCAGAGGGATACAGTAAACCTGAAGTGAAGCATCGGAATCTATAACTAGTGTCACAGGAATGGTTCAAAACATAGACAGTAAGAAGAGCCAGTCTCCTTGTACTTGAGTCGGAATTGTGCCTTTTGTATTTAATTCCGAAGCAATTTCTGTGTTTCATCCTCAATGAGAAGGTGAGAGGGATACAGTAAAGCTGAAGTGAAGCATCGGAACCTATAACTAGTGTCACGGGAATGGTTCAAAATATAGAGAGTAATATGAGACACTCTTCTTGTACTTAAGTCGGCATTGAGCATTTTGTATTTAATTCCGATGCAATTTCTGTGTTTCATCGTCAAAAAGAAGGTCAGAGGGATACAGTAAAGCTGAAGTGAAGTTTCGGAATCTATAACTAGTGTCACTGGATTGGTTCAAAACTTAGACAGTAAGAAGAGTCAGTTTTCTTGTACTTAAGTTGGCATTGTCCCTTTTGTATTTAATTCCGATGCAATTCCTGTGTTTCATCGTCCATAAGATCGTCAGAGGGTACAGTAAACCTGAAGTGAAGCATTGGAATCTAAAACCGGTCTCACAGGGAAGGTTCAAAGCATAGACAGTATGAAGAGCCAGCCCTCTTGTACTTGAGTCGGCATTGTGCCTTTTGTATTTAATTCCGATGCAATTTCTGTGTTTCATCGTCAATAAGAAGGTCAGAGGGATACAGCAAAGCTGAAGTGAAGCATCGGAATCTATAACTAGTGCACACAGGAATGGTTCAAAATTTAGACAATAACAAGAGTCAGTTTTCTTGTACTTAGGTCGGCATTGTGCTTTTTCCATTAAATTCCGATGCAATTTCTATGTTTCATCGTCAATAAGAAGATCAGAGGGATACAGTAAAACTGAATTGAAGCATCGGAATCTATAACTAGTGACACAGGAATGGTTTCAAACATAGACAGTAAGAAGAGCCAGTCTTCTTGTACTTGAGTCGGCATTGTGCCTTTTGTATTTAATTCCGATGCAATTGCTGTGTTTCATCGTTAATAAGGAGGTCATAGGGATACAGTAAACCTAAAGTGAAGCATCGGAATCTATAACTAGTGTCACAGGAAGGGTTCAAAACATAGAAAGTAAGAAGAGTCAGTCTTCTTGTACTTAAGTCGGGTTTGAGCCATTTGTATTTTATTCCGATGCAATTTCCGTGTTTCATCGTCAATAAGAAGGTCAGAGGGATACAGTAAGCTTGAAGTGAAGCATCGGAATAAATTACTGGTGTCACAGGAATGGTTCAAAACATAGACAGTAAGACGAGTCAGTTTTCTTGTACCTAAGTGTTAATTGTGTATTTTGTATTTGATTCCGATGAAATTTCTGTGTTTCATCGTCAATAAGAAGGTCAGAGGGATACAGTAAACCTGAAGTGAAGCATCGGAATCTATAACTAGTGTTACAGGAATGGTTCAAAGCATAGACAGTAAGAAGATTCAGATTTCTTGTACTTAAGACGGCATTGTGCCTTTTGTATTTAATTCCGATGCAGTTTCTGTGTTTCATCGACAATAAGGAGGTCAGAGGGATACAGTAAACCTGAAGTGAAGCATCGGAATCTATTACTAGTGTCACAGGAACGGTTCAAATCACAGACATTAAGAAGAACCAGTCTTCTTGTACTTGCGTCGGAATTGTGACTTTTGTATTTAATTCCGATGCAATTTCTGTGTTTCATCGTCAATAAGAAGGTCAGAGGGCTACAGTAAAGCTGCAGTGAAGCATCGGAATCTGTAACTAGCGTCACAGGAATGGTTCAAATCATAGAGTGTAAGATGAGACAGTCTTCTTGTACTTAAGTAGGCATTGAGCCTTTTGTATTTAATTCCAATGCAATTTCTGTGTTTCATCGTCAATAAGAAGGTCAGAGGGTTACAGTAAAGCTGAAGTGAAGCATCGGAATCTATAACTAGTGTCACAGGAATGGTTCAAAACTTAGACACTAAGAAGAATCAGTTTTCTTGTACTTATGTCGGCATTGTGCTTTTTGTATTTAATTCCGATGCACTTTCTGTGTTTCATCGTCAATAGGAAGGTCAGAGGGATACAGTAAACCTGAATTGAAGCATCGGAATCTATAACTAGTGTCACAGGAATGGTTCAAACATAGACAGTAAGAAGAGTCAGATTTCTTGTACTTAAGTCGGCATTGTGGCTTTTGTATTTAATTCCGTTGCAATTTCTGTGTTTCATAGTCAATACGAAGGTCAGAGGGATACAGTAAACGTGAGGTGAAGCATCGGAACCTATAACTAGTGTCACAGGAATGGTTCAAAACTTAGACAGTAAGAAGAGTCAGTCTTCTTGTACTTAAGTCGGCATTGAGCCATTTGTATTTAATTCCGTTTCAATTTCTGTGTTTCATCGTCAATAAGAAGGTCAGAGGGATACAGTAAGCTTGAAGTGAAGCATCGGAATAAATAACTAGTGTCACAGGAATGGTTCAAAACATAGACAGTAAGATGAGTCAGTTTTCTTGTACTTAAGTTGGGCATTGTGTCTTTTGTATTTAATTCCGATGAAATTTCTGTGTTTCATCGTCAATAAGAGGGTCAGAAGGATACAGTAAACCTGAAGTGAAGCATCGCAATCTATAACTAGTGTCACAGGAATGGTTCAAAACATAGACAGTAAGAAGATTCAGATTTCTTGTGCTTAAGACGGCATTATGCCTTTAGTATTTAATTCCAATGCAATATCTGTGTTTCATCGTCATTAAGAAGGTCAGAGGGATACAATAAACCTGATGTGAAGCATCGGAATCTATAACTACTGGCACAGGAATGGTCCAAAGCATAGACAGTAAGAAGAGTCAGTTATCTTGTACTTAAGTAGGCATTGTGCTTTTGTATTTAATTCCGATTCAATTTTGTGTTTCATCTCAATAAGAAGGACAGAGGGATGCAGTACACCTGAAGTGAAGCACCAGAATGTATAACTAGTGTCACAGGAATGGTTCAAAACATAGACCGTAAGAGGAGTCAGTTTTCTTGTACTTAAGTAGGCATTGTTACTTTTGTATGTAATTCCGATGCAATTTCTGTGTTT
Source organism: Schistocerca piceifrons (assembly GCF_021461385.2). NCBI lineage: Eukaryota > Metazoa > Arthropoda > Insecta > Orthoptera > Acrididae > Schistocerca > Schistocerca piceifrons. Next base: position 102,506 of record NW_025728437.1, read on the forward strand.
CATCGTCAATAAGAAGGTCAGAGGGATACAGTAAACCTTAAGTGAAGCATCGGAATCTATAACTAGTGTCACAGGAATGGTTCAAAACATAGACAGTAAGAAGAGTCAGTTTTCTTGTACATAAGTCGGCATTGTGCCTTTTGTATTTAATTCCGATGCAATTTCTGTGTATCATCGTCAATAAGGTCAGAGGGATACTGTAAACCTGAAGTGAGGCATCGGAATCTTTAACTAGTGTCACAGGAATGGTTCAAAACAGAGACAGTAAGAAAATTCAGTTTTCGTGTACTTAAGACGGCATTGTGACTTTTGTATTTAATTCCGATGCAATATCTGCGTTTCATCGTCAATAAGAAGGTCAGAGGGATACAATATACCAGATGTGAAGCATCGAAATCTGTAACTAGTGGCACAGGAATGGTTCAAAACGTAGACAGTAAGAAGAGTCAGTTATCTTGTACTTAAGTAGGCATTGTGCTTTTGTATTTAACTCCGATGCAATTTCTGTGTTTCATCGTCAATAAGATCGTCAGAGGGTACAGTAAAACTGAAGTGAAGCATCGGAATCCATAACTAGTGTCACAGGAATGGTTCAAAACATAGACAGTAAGAAGAGTCAGTTTTCTTGTACTTAATTACGCATTGTGCCTTTTGTATTTAATTCCGATGCAATTTCTGTGTTTCATCGTCAATAAGAAGGTCAGAGGGATACAGCAAAGCTGAAGTGAAGCATCGGAATCTAGAACTAGTGTCACAGGAATGGTTCAAAACTTAGACAGTAAGAAGAATCAGTTTCCTTGTACTTAAGTCGGCATTGAGCTTTTCTATTCAATTCTGATGCAATTTCTGTGTTTCATCGTCAATAAGAAGGTCAGAGGGATACAGTAAAACTGAATTGAAGCTTCGGAATCTATAACTAGTGTCACAGGAATGGCTTAAAACATAGACAGTAAGAAGAGCCAGTCTTTTTGTACTTGAGTCGGCATTGTGTTTTTTGTATTTAATTCCGATGCAATTTTTGAGTTTCATCGTCAATAAGGAGTTCGGATGGATACAGTAAACCTAAAGGGAAGCATCGGAATTTAAAACTAGTGTCTCAGGAATGGTTCAAAACATAGACAGTAAGAAGAGTCAGTCTTCTTGTACTTAAGTCGGCATTGTGCCTTTTGTATTAATATCCGTTGCTATTTCTATGTTTCATCTTCAATAGGAAGGTCCGAGGGATACAGTAAACCTGAAGTGAAGCATCGGAATCTATTACTAGTGTCACAGGAGTTGTTCAAAACATAGACAGTAAGAAGAGTCAGTTTTCTTGTACTTGAGTCGGCATTGTGCATTTTGTATTTAATTCCGATGCAATATCTGTGTTTCATCGACAATAAGAAGGTGACAGGGTTACAGTAAAGCTGAAGTGAAGCATCGGAATCTATAACTAGTGTCACAGGAATGGCTTAAAACATAGACAGTAAGAAGAGCCAGTCTTCTTGTACTTGAGTCGGCATTGTGCCTTTTGTATTTAATTCCGATGCAATTTCTGTGTTTCTTCGTCAATAAGGAGGTCAGAGGGATACAGTAAACCTGAAGTGAAGCATCACAATCTATAACTAGTGTCAACGGAATAGTTCAAAACATAGAAAGAAGAAGAGTCAGTTTTTTTTGTACTTAAGTTCGCATTGTGCCTTTTGTATTTAATTCCGGTGCAATTTCTGTGTTTCGTCGTCAATAATAACGTCCAATTGATACAGTAAACCTGAAGTGAAGCATCGGAATCAAAACCGGTGTCACAGGAAAGGTTCATAACATAGACAGCAAGAAGATCCAGTCTTCTTGTATTTGAGTCGGCATTGTGCCATTTGTATTTAATTCTGATGCAATTTCTGTGTTTCATCGTCAATAAGAAGGTCTGCGGGGTTCAGTATACTTGAAGTAAAGAATCGGAATCTATAACTAGTGTCACAGGAATGGTTCAAGGCATAGACAGTAAGAAGAGTCAGTCTTCTCGTACTTAAGTCGGCATTGAGCCATTTGTATTTAATTCCGATGCAATTTCTGTGTTTCATCGTCAATAAGAAGGTCAGAGGGATACAGTAAGCTTGAGTGAAGCATCGGAATAAATAACTAGTGTCACAGGAATGGTTCAAAACATAGACAGTAAGACGAGCCAGTTTTCTTGTACTTAAGTGGGCATTGTGTCTTTTGTATTTAATTCCGATGAAATTTCTGTAATTCATCGTCAATATAAGGTCAGAGGGATACAGTAAACCTGAAGTGAAGCATCGGAATCTATAACTAGTGTCACAGGAATGGTTCAAAACATAGACAGCAAGAAGAGTCAGTTTTCTTGTACTTAAGTCGGCATTGTGCCTTTTGAATTTAATTCCGATGCAAATCCTGTGTTTCGTCGTCAATAAGAAGGTCCAAGGGATACATTAAACCTGAAGTGAAGCATCGGAATCTATAACTAGTGTCACAGGAATGGTTCAAAACATAGACAGTAAGAAGAGTCAGTTTTCTAGTACTTAAGTAGGCATTGTGCCTTTTGTATTTAATTCCGATGCAATTTCTGTGTTTTGTGGTCCATAAGAAGGTCCATGGGATACAGTAAACCTGAAGTGAAGCATCGGAATCTATAACTAGTGTCACATGAATGGTACAACTCATAGACAGTAAGTAGAGTCAGTTATCTTGTACTTAAGTCGGCATTGTGCCTATTGTATTTAATTCCGATGCTATTTCTGTGTTTCATCGTCAATAAGAAGGTCAGAGGGATACAGTAAACCGGAAGTGAAGCATCGGAATCTGTAACTAGTGTCACAGGAATGGTTCAAAACATAGACAGTAAGAAGAGTCAGTTTTCTTGTACTTATCTGGGCATTGTGTCTTTTGTATTTAATTCCGATGAAATTTCTGTGTTTCATCGTCAACAAGAAGGTCAGAGGGATACAGTAAACCTGAAGTGAAGCATCGGAATCTATAACTAGTGTCACAGGAGTGGTTCAAAACATAGACAGTAAGAAGAGTCAGTTTTCTTGTACTTATGGCGTCATTGTGCCTTATGTATTTAATTCCGATGCAATTTCTGAGTTTCATCGTCAATAAGGAGGTCGGAGGGATACAGTAAACCTAAAGTGAAGCATCGGAATCTAAAACTAGTGTCTCAGGAATGGTTCAAAACATAGACAGTAAGAAGAGTCAGTCTTCTTGTACTTAAGTCGGCATTGTGCCTTTTGTATTAATTTCTGATGCAATTTCTATGTTTCATCTTCAATAAGAAGGTCCGAGGGATACAGTAAACCTGAAGTGAAGCATCAGAAACTATTACTAGTGTCACAGGAGTGGTTCAAAACATAGACAGCCAGAGGAGTCAGTTTTCTTGTACTTAAGTCGGCATTGTGCCTTTTGTATTTAATTCCGATGCAATTTCGGTGTTTCATCGTCAATAAGAAGTTCAGAGGGAGGCAGTGAACCTGAAGTCGAGCATCCGAATCCATAACTAGTGTGACAGGAATGGTTCAAAACATAGACAGTAAGAAGAGTCAGTTTCCTTGTACTTAAGTAGGCATTGTGCTTTTGTATTTAATTTCGATGCAATTTCTGTGTTTCATCGTCAATAAGAAGGACGGAGGGATACAGTACACCTGAAGTGAAGCATCAGAATCTATAACTAGTGTCACAGGAATGGTTCAGAACATAGACAGTAAGAAGAGTCAGTTTTCTTGTACTTTAGTCGGCATTGTGCTTTTGTATTTAATTCCGATGCAATTTCTGTGTTTAATCGTCAATAAGAAGGTCCAAGAAATACATTAAACCTGAAGTGAAGCATCGGAATCTATAACTAGTGTCACATGAATGGTTCAAAACACAGACAGTAAGAAGAGTCAGTTTTCTTGTACTTAAGTTGGCATTGTCCCTTTTGTATTTAATTCCGATGCAATTTCTGTGTTTCATCGTCCGTAAGATCTTCAGAGGGTACAGTAAACCTGAAGTGAAGCATTGGAATCTAAAACCGGTCTCACAGGAAAGGTTCGAAACATAGACAGTATGAAGAGCCAGCCCTCTTGTACTTGAGTCGGCATTGTGCCTTTTGTATTTAATTCCGATGCAATTTCTGTGTTTCATCGTCAATAAGAAGGTCAGAGGGATACAGCAAAGCTGAAGTGAAGCATCGGAATCTATAACTAGTGTCACAGGAATGGTTCAAAATTTAGACAATAACAAGAGTCAGTTTTCTTGTACTTAGGTCGGCATTGTGCTTTTTCCATTAAATTCCGATGCAATTTCTATGTTTCATCGTCAATAAGAAGATCAGAGGGATACAGTAAAACTGAATTGAAGCATCGGAATCTATAACTAGTGACACAGGAATGGTTTCAAGCATAGACAGTAGGAAGAGCCAGTCTTCTTGTACTTGAGTCGGCATTGTGCCTTTTGTATTTAATTCCGATGCAATTGCTGTGTTTCATCGTTAATAAGGAGGTCATAGGGATACAGTAAACCTAAAGTGAAGCATCGGAATCTATAACTAGTGTCACAGGAAGGGTTCAAAACATAGAAAGTAAGAAGAGTCAGTCATCTTGTACTTAAGTCGGGTTTGAGCCATTTGTATTTTATTCCGATGCAATTTCCGTGTTTCATCGTCAATAAGAAGGTCAGAGGGATACAGTAAGCTTGAAGTGAAGCATCGGAATAAATAACTAGTGTCACAGGAATGGTTCAAAACATAGACAGTAAGACGAGTCAGTTTTCTTGTACCTAAGTGTTCATTGTGTCTTTTGTATTTGATTGCGATGAAATTTCTGTGTTTCATCGTCAATAAGAAGGTCAGAGGGATACAGTAAACCTGGAGTGAAGCTTTGGAACCTATAACTAGTGTTACAGGAATGGTTCAAAACATAGACAGTAAGAAGATTCAGATTTCTTGTACTTAAGAAAGCATTGTGCCTTTTGTATTTAATTCCGATGCAATATCTGTGTTTCATCGTCAATAAGAAGGTCAGAGGGATACAATAAACCAGATGTGAAGCATCGGAATCTATAAATACTGGCACAGGAATGGTTCAAAACATAGACAGTAAAAAGAGTCAGTTATCTTGTACTTAAGTAGGCATTGTGCTTTTGTATTAAATTCCGATGCAATTTCTACGTTTCATCTTCAATAAGGGGGTCCGAGGGTACAGTAACCTGAAGTGAAGCATCCGAGACTATGACTAGTGTCACAGGAGTGATTCAAAACATAGACAGTAAGAAGAGTCAGTTTTCTTGTACTTAAGTCGGCATGTGCCTTTTGTATTTAATTCCGATGCAATTTCTGTGTTTCATCGTCAATAAGAAGGTCAGAGGGATACAGTAAACCTTACGTGAAGCATCGGAATCTATAACTAGTGTCACAGGAATGGTTCAAAACATAGACAGTAAGAAGAGCCAGACTTCTCGTACTTGAGTCGGCATTGTGCCTTTTGTATTTAATTCCGATGCAGTTTCTGTGTTTCATCGACAATAAGGTCAGAGGGATACAGTAAACCTGAAGTGAATCATCGGAATCTATAACTAGTGTCACAGGAATGGTTCAAACATAGACAGTAAGAAGAGTCAGATTTCTTGTACTTAAGTCGGCATTGTGGCTTTTGTATTTAATTCCGTTGCAATTTCTGTGTTTCATAGTCAATACGAAGGTCAGAGGGATACAGTAAACCTGAGGTGAAGCATCGGAACCTATAACTAGTGTCACAGGAATGGTTCAAAACTTAGACAGTAAGAAGAGTCAGTCTTCTTGTATTTAAGTCGGCATTGTGTCTTTTGTATTATTTTCCGATGCAATTTCTATGTTTCATCTTCAATAAGAAGGTCCGAGGGATACAGTAACCCTGAAGTGAAGCATCGGAAACTATAACTAGTGTCACAGGAGTGGTTCAAAGCATAGACAGTAAGAAGAGTCAGTTTTCTTGTACTTAAGTCGGCATTGTGCCTTTTGTATTTAATTCCGATGCAATTTCTGTGTTTCATCGTCTATACGGAGGACAGAGGGATACAGTAAACCTGATGTGAAGCATCGGAATCTATAACTAGTGTCACAGGAATGGTTCAAAACATAGACAGCAAGAAGAGTCAGTTTTCTTGTACTTATGTCTGCATTGTGCCTTTTGTAATTAATTCCGATGCAATTTCTGTGTTTCACCGCCAATAAGAAGTTCAGAGGGAGGCAGTGAACCTGAAGTCGACCATCCAAAACCATAACTAGTGTCACAGGAATGGTTCAAACATAGACAGTAAGAAGAGCCAGTCTTCCTGTACATGAGTCGGAATTGTGCCTTTTGCATTTAATTCCGATGCAATTTCTGTGTATCATCGTCAATAAGAAGGTGAGAGGGATAGAGTAAAGCTGAAGTGAAGCATCGGAATCTATAACTAGTGTCACAGGAATGGTTCAAAGCATAGAGAGTAAGATGAGAGAGTCTTCTTGTACTTAACTCAGCATTGAGCCTTGTGTATTTAATTCAGATGCATTTTCTGTGTTTCATCGTCAATATAATGTCAGAGGGATACAGTAAACCTGAAGTGAAGCACCGGAATTTATAAGTAGTGTCACAGTAAGGGTCAAAACATAGACTGTAAGAAGAGTCAGTTTTCCCGTACTTAAGTTGGCATTGTCCCTTTTGTATTTCATTCCGATGCAATTTCTGTGTTTCGTCGTCAATAAGATCGTCAGAGGGTACAGTAAACCTGAAGTGAAGCATCGGAATCTATAACTAGTGTCACAGGAACGGTTCAAATCACAGACATTAAGAAGAACCAGTCTTCTTGTACTTGGGTCGGAATTGTGACTTTTGTATTTAATTCCGATGCAATTTCTGTGTTTCATCGTCAATAAGAAGGTCAGAGGGCTACAGTAAAGTTGCAGTGAAGCATCGGAAT